>NW_012267283.1:10770781-10786441 GCF_000151885.1 Dipodomys ordii | reverse complement strand
AAGGAAGGAAGGAAGGAAGGCAGGCAGGCCCGTGATGGCAAGGCATCTGTCATACAAACTCAATGGCACAAAGCTAATCGAGATCAACAAGCTTCTCCACTCACAAAGTCTGCTGACTCAGCCTGACGCCAGTCCTGCAGGCTTCCCTCTGCCATTTGCAAGAGTCTTGGGACCCCCGGAGCAATAAGTCCCCCACTTCAGCTTGGGGTAAAGGGAGTGGCCTTCCAGCTTCCAGGGCTGCCCTGGGGTTCAATATCAAAGCCCCTGGCTGGTCCTACCTCAGGCCTTCCCTCCAGCTCTGCCTCACAATGTGTGATCCCTTCTTTAGTGTCCCTGAGATTCCAGTCTGCTACTGACTCTAATTGAGTCCCAGTGGTAAGTGTGAAGATGTTTCCTTGTGCCACCCACTTTGAAGATGTGAACAGAGCCAAGAAAGCCTATGAAACTGCAGACAGGGGTCCAGGGTGGGAGAGGTTGGGTGAGTGGGAAAGATGGGGGTTAGGAGCATTATCACCAACAAGGCTGGACCTCTTGGGTAAGTGACTGTGCCTTTCTGGTTTCCGTGTCCTCACAATCAAAATGGGCTAGCCACCACAGTGACTTCCTGGAGCTGTTTTCATTGTCATCACTGCCGCCACCACCACCACCACCATCATCATCCTCCTCCTCCTCCTCATCATCATCATCACACCAATACTGTCATCATTATGGTTGCAATTACCATCACCCCAGTCTCATCCCAGGGGCCCAGTTGGCCAGCAATAGCTCTTCCAGGTGCTGATAGCTACCTAGACTTCTTAATCCTGGAGGTGTGTGGGGAACTCCCCTGACACTGACTGGGTAGGGAGGTGCTCTATTGCCAACTGTGCACCATAAATGATCACTTTTTGTCACCTCCCCTCTGGACAGAACCTGTCTGAGTTACCTCACTGCATGCCCACAGGCCTGGCCAGTGCTGTCCATCCCCTGCAGTTCTGGCTGCTCTTTGTCTGGAGCCTGCTTCCTCCCCACAGGTCTGTGAAATATAGCGTCAAGGCGGGACAGCCCCAAGCCTCCAAAATAGCATTCTGCAAGGAAGGACTTGATTCTGGCTGCATCTTGGCTGCTTCATTTGCCTGAGACTCTTCTTGTCCCAATGCATAGAAACCACATCCAGTTTGGTTTGGGAACCACACTCAAAAGTTCTATGAAACGACTTCCTTAAAAATGCAATGAGAGCCAGGCGCCAGTGGCTCACGTCTGTAATCCTAGCTACTGAAGAGGCTGAAGTCTGAGGATTGCAGTTCAAAGCCAGCCCAGGCAGGAAAGTCTGTGAGACTCATCTCCAATTAACCACTAGAAAACCGGAAGTGGCACTGTGGCTCAATGGTAGAGAGCTAGCCTTGAGCTGAAGTGCTCAGAGACTGTGCCTAGGTTCAGAGTCCAAGCCCCATGATCACCACCACCAACAAACAAATGCAGTGAGAGAAATGGAGACCCCATTGTTGTGGTGGAATCTGCTGTGATGTATGGAAATTATGCCAAATAGCACACCCCAGAACAGCCCAGTATCACTCAAAAAGTCAAGTTCAACTGTTCTAGGAGCAAATCTACCAGCAATGAAAGGGACTCAGCTTTCCCTAATGTATATAAGTATACACATTAAATGTGTGTGTGTGTGTGTGTGTGTGTGTGTGTGTGTGTGTGTGTATGTGTGTCTAGTGGAAGGCAAAGGCACTATGCTGTAGGCTGGCGATGTGCAGCATGCATGCCTCCCCATGTCTGGGAGCCGTGTGCTTCAGGCCATGCTCACCTCCATGCTGTACTTCTCCACCGTCCTCCGCAGGGGGTCCACGGCCTGCCAGCAGATCAGGATGCACAGGTCGATGAGCAGCATACCCCCCACGATCACCAGCAGCTTCTGGTCTTTGATGATCTGTATAGGGAAATGATAGAGGGGCAGATATAAGACAGAACTTCCCAAACCCAGGCTGAGGTGTCAGGCCAGGGTGGCCATGAACTCTCAGCTGGAGAGTCTCCGGGCCGAAACTCCCCATCGCCCACAGGAAAAACCAAGTTCAGCTCTTGTGTCTGCCTTAAAAGGCCTTTTCTGATCGTTGTCCAAACACTTCCTCACTTGTTCATATCTGGACACTTCTACTAGTCTCTGGCTGAAGGTAATTTTCATCTGAGTCTTTCCTGTCTGGCAAACTTCAAGACCCTGGTTAATTGTCACCTCCTCCCTGAAGCTCTCTGTGCTCCTCCAGTGGAATCAGTTACTCCCAGAGCACTCTATCAGGAGCACATGCTGTCAGGAGGGAGAAGAGCCATAGTAATATGAGCAGTAGCTCACATTTGATGAATACTTGTTTAAGGCCTGCCTTCAGATTGGCAGTTTTACATGCATTGTCTCAAACAAGGACAGATACAATTATTCCCATTTTTCAGAGAAAGAAATTTGATTATACTTGTTCAGTGTAATAAAGCTACTGAAGCGTGAAGCCGAGATTTAACCAAGCTCCTTCTTTTTTCCAAATTCATACCCTCAGACATTTCCAGCACTGCCCAGGGTATCATATGATACCTTATCTGTGTCTGTACCCCCAACAGGGAAGCCACAGAGGGTGCCCTGATTTATCTGTGTACCTCAGGACCTAACAGGGTCTGGTATGCAGCGAGCACTTTAAAGTTTGACAAAAGAGTTGTGTTGGAGCTACCTACTTGGAATCCCAACACTTGGGAGGCTAGAAGCAGATAGATGGCAAGTTCAAGGCCAGCCTGAAACTATGTCTCAAAAAATGGACAGGGCTATGGTCACAAGTTTACAGAGTTGCCACCCCTAGGTTAGAGTTCCAGGCCATGATCAGGTCCTAGATACACAGGAGGCTAAAAATCTGAGGATTATGGTTCAAAGCCAGCCAGGGAAGACACATCTGTAAGAATCTTTTTTTTGGGGGGGGTCTGGTCGTGGGGCCTGCACTCTGGGCCTGGGCGCTGTCCCTCAGCTCTTCAGCTCAAGGCTAGCGCTCTACCACTTGAGCCACAGCACCACTTCCAGCTTTTTTCTTTTTGCTTATGTGGTGCTGAGGAATTGAACCCAGGGCCTTATGCATTCAAGGCAAGCACTCTACCACTGAGCCACCTTCCCAGCCCCATCTGTAAGAATCTTATCTCCAATTAACTAGCAAAAAATCCAGGAGTGGAAGTATGGCTCAAATGTTAAAGTGCCAGCTTCGAATTAAAAAGCTAAGTGAGACACAAGTCCCTGAGTTCAAGCCCTAGTACCCGTATTAAACAAACAAACAAATAAATGAATAAGTAAAGGCTGGTGCTCTACTAACCTGGAACAAAGATGGAAAAATGGGGCAGAGGAGGGAGGGGAGCAAAGATCTAAGACCTATCCTGTTATTGAGCTAAGTCCTGCCCCTTTCTTGGTCTCAGACCTGACCAGGACCCCAGTCCTGATCCTAAATTATGCCGGCTCAGGAGCTTATTTTCCTCAAGCAGGCATCTGCTTGATTTCACAGCCAGCGTGCCTCTCTTGGCACGTGGATGCTAGATTCTGCTTGCTGCCCCATGAGTGGAACACTCATTCTTGGCCTGTATTGTTGAGTTTCAACACCCTTCCAAAGAACAAAAAACATGGGTGGGTAGAATTGAGATGAAGGAATACAAAAACAAACAAACAAGTCTCATTTCATCCCTTTTGCAGCCTGAACCTTCACCCAACCACCAACCAAATAAAAGCTAATGTGATTAAGTTATTTTGGAAAAGGCTCCAAGAAAAATAAATTGGGAGACAGAAGCCTAAGAAAGATGACTGGGTGTGGCTTTTAATGACTAAGGCCATTAAAACAACAACAACAACAGGAATAGAAACTCATAAAGGCCTTTCTGTGGCCCAGTGTGAAAAGAACAGCAGATCAGACTGCTATGAAATCCCCTAAAACCACTTTACTTGGGGGCAGGGCAAGCCTTCTCTTTGAAAGTTCAGAAAGGATCCAGTGAACTGCTGATGCTTTGCAAAAACACGGCTTAACCCTTGCCCTCTGTGGAGCAAGGCAACTCCCTGCCAGCTTTGAGAAGCTGGGGAAAAAGGAAGACATTCCTGAGGAGCCTGGGACCCGAGGTCAGGCTACAAGAGGCCCTTGCATGTGCTGTGGCCCCTCAGGCTGTTTGAGCCCACAAGCATTTGCCTAGGCTGTGCCCTTGGAGGTCCTTGCCCAGTTCCTGCTGGTGCAATCCTACCCTGACTTGAAGACTGAGTCCAGGTAGTTTTAGCTCCATGACGCAGGTATGGTCTACATTGGGACACAGCTGATCTTCAAAGAGGAGCTCTAGGAGCTCACTCTTGTCAGTGTGGTAAGGTAAAGTCCTTCTTCCTGTAAGGTTCTCTATGATGTGTGAGGCCGCATGGGGCAGTGATATTTGGAAGGATTTGGAATTATGTGCACTACATTAGAACCCTGTCTCCATTTCTTGTTACCTGTGGGACAATGGGAAAATCACTTCATCTCTGCCATTCAGCAGTTTTCCATTGGTATCAGAGCCAGGAGAGGAGGAAAGCTCATGCATTATTGCTGAGTATGGTATAAAGGAGTGAACACAGATTTTTGGAATTAAAAAGGCTCATTCTAATCCTAGTTCTGGCCAAATGTGATCTAATGTAAATTGCTTATCTTAGCTGGACCTCAATTTCCTCCTTGATAAAGTGGGGTCATTGGCCCCCAGTTGTACAGTTGGTATAAGAATAGAACAAGATGATGATGCATGGAAATCACAAAAGATCAAGATTTATCTGAGGAAGATGCTCCATGAATACTAGCTATTTGATTTATTACTTGGGGTTTGATTAGCAGCAATTCTGTTATATGTAGGACAGTGACATCTAGAGGCAAAGTATGATACTGTGCCCCAGCTCTACTAGTCGTTAAGGCGCATCAACAGATGGCCAGATCCATGTGGGAAGGTTGGTGAATAAGAAAGAACACATCTGATTTCCATCTGGCACTGTTCCCAAAGCCTGGCACTCCACCAGAGCTTATGAATGACTTCAACCATGTAGTTATGAACCACATCTCATTTATTAATTGCAGAAATACTGAGGTGAGTTCTTTTCTAGGTCCTGGGGCTGGGAAGGAGAGGGGTCCAGCTGGGCTCAAAGAATAAACATTCTGCCTTCATGGAACATGTATTTTAGTTGGGGAGACCATAGTGAATAACTAAGCTGTGTCTATACAAAATGTTTTGCTGAGAAGAAATGATTTAAAGTAATCTGAAATAAGGAAGATGAGGAGGGAAAGGAAAGCACTGTCCTGACCATGTGGATCTGAGTTGGAGAACCACACAGTCGGAGGCCACCTCTCATCCTCATCTCATTTTTGCTTCCTTCTTTCTCAGGTTTCTCTTTAAATCTTGCCCCGATTTCTCTCTGGGTTGTTGGTGTTTGCTGGTGTCCCCACATGTCATTCTCTCTCTGAGACAGGAACAGCTTAGTGATATGCTTTGAGCAGAAGAAGTGAACCAAGGCTTCAGCAATCACTATGCATCTGGGAAGCTGATCTGAGTTTGATGTGAACTAGCTGATCCTGGGTGAGTTGCTGACTCCTCTGAGATGATTCCTTCATTTACAAAGTGTAGACATCATCACACAAGTCACATCAGGTGATCAGAATCTGGCTTACAATAGCAGCACAGTGGAAGCCAACTATCCCTTCTAAATGTCACTTCCCGTGTTGTTTAGAGCAAGGATTAGCAAACAACAGATTTTGCTCACAGCCTGTGACAAATGTCTCCAGCCATATTAAACAGAGTAGAGGTAGCTGCAGAAGAGAGGTCGGCAAAAAGTCATCTATTTATGATGTATGACTTTGTACAGAAAAAATCCTGGCTGAAAAATGATTTAGAAGAAAATGGTATTTTAAAAAAAAAATTAAAACACTATAGATTTTTTTTTTTGGTAGGCCGTGGGGATTGAACTCTGGGCCTGGGCGCTGTCCCTCAGCTCTTCAGCTCAAGGCGAGCGCTCTACCACTTGAGCTACAGCACCACTTCCAGTTTTCTGCTGATTTATTGGAGATAAGAGTCTCATGGTCTCTCTTGCCTGGGCTGGCTTTGAACCTCGATCCTCAGATCTCAGCCTCCTAAGTAGCTAGGATTACAGGCGTGAGCCACCAGTGCCCGGCTCACTTTAGATTTTTTTTGAGGCAAGGTTTTGCTATGTAGTTCAGGCTGGCCTCAAACTCAAGATCCTTTTGCCTGAGCTTCTTGAGTGCTGGGATTGTAGGTATGCACCAACACACCTGGCTTAACTTGAGATCTTTTGACTGATCAGATCAACCTTCTAGCTGGGTCAACTTGGTGCTCTCTGGTACATAGTGTGATTAACGCCCAGGATGGTTAGTGCCTTGCCCTGCCCAGACATCAGTGGAATGGATGAAGCCCTCCCTTGGCATTCCTTAGGATGAACCCAGGTAAAGGTCTGAGGGGTGTCCTTTGTGGCTCACACTGTCAGCAACAGTACTGAGTCACATTTGTTCTTAAAAACATCTGCCATGAACAGGAGGCCTCATCCCTGAGGTCCTCCTTCATGCCACCACTTCAGCTGGGTCCTAGTGAGAGGCAGAATTAGGCCAGGAATAAGTTTCTCAATGGAAGACTTGATCATTGGTCTTTATAACAAATAGTAGCATGCTACAAAACTGTGAAATTTGGGAGCATTAAGTCACCAACTGTCAATACTTTTTTTTTTAAACTATGCTTTCCCCCCCCCCCCTTTCGTGTCTAAAAATATGGCTGTTGGGTGCTGGTGGCTCACACTTGTAATCCTAGCTACTCAGAAAGGCTGAGACCTGAGGATTGACATTTGGACCCAGCCTGGGCAGGAAAGTCTGTGAGACTCTTACCTTCTAATTAAACAGTCAAAAGTCAAAAGTGGAAGTGTGGTTCAAATGTTAGGGTGCCAACCTTGAGCACAAAAGCCAAGTAAGAGTGTGAGGCCCTGAGTTCAAGCCTCATTTCTCCCCCCTGCCCCCTCACACACACAAAATAAAATGGGGCCATATGGGGTGAGGCAGTGCTTCCCCCTCATAGGCTGGTCTGTTACCTGCTAATGACCCCTCAGCAGTGCTTCTCTCCCCCTCTGAATGCAGCCTGCAGTTTTCCTGAGTTGGCCTTGGGATCCAGCAGGGGCCAGAGAAGGCAGGATCTACCTTACCATACTTGTAGGTGTGGGGTTGAGGACTGAAGCTTCAGATCAACCCTGGCATCCGAGAGGGAAGTGATGAGCCTGATGAGCCTGGCGCCATTGGGCACCAGGTAGGGGCCTCAGAAGCACAGCTTAGGGAATGCTGTTACTGCAATATGCTCCCTTCTACAGAACAGGAACAGGCTTGGAAGGCTGAGACATTCGTCTAAGGTCTCACAGCAGGTCAGTGGCTGGGCAGGGCCTGTTTTGCCTACTACCCCACTGTCTGGGAAGGCCTGCTGTCCACCTTGGGTGCTAGGTGACATGGCAGAATGCAAGCTCTGGAGAAGAACTGCGTCATCTGAGTCCGTGTCTGAAGTGGGATGGCCCATGGTACAGCGTCTTTGAACAGCATATGGCCACATCCAGGGTTTAAAACGTGTACGTGTGGTGGGTAGAAGGGTGATGGTTGGAACCCAGAGAGGATCTTTGGAAAGAGGTGTCATGGTGCCGTGAGACATTTCCTGGCTGAGAGGAATGGGGTGAGAGGCATGCTTCCTTGACCTTGGAGAGCTGTTGGATGACCTGGCGGGGTCCCAGACACTGAGGGAAGCCTGTGGTCTGCTGCCTGAGAAACCTGGAGGGGGGGGGATGGCCAGGTGCAGAGGACAGGCTACAAGTAGGCTGCCACCATAGCAAGACCCTCTTCGACCCTGGAGCTCTTGTAGGGGTAGGAGACACATCAGATGCAGCTCCTTCCACTTTTTTTTTTCTTTTAATGGTACTGGGGTTTGACTTCAAAGCTTTGCGTTTGCTAGGCAGATCCTCTGCCACTTGAGGTATACCTTCAGTCCTTTTTTGCTTATTTACTTTTCAGATAAAAGTCAGTGTTTTTGCTCAGGCTGGACTCCAGCTATCATCCCCCTAACTCCTATCTCATTACCATCCTCCTATCTTATTAGCATACCTATAATCCCAACTGGGATTAGAGGTATGAGCCACTGTCCCCAGCCCTAAGTGGCACTTTGTACATGAAGCCTTCCTTAAGGGTCATGTATCCTAGAACTCCCCTCATGTCTCCAAGCAACCCCTGACCCTATGTGTTGTAAAAGCCTCTGTTAACTGATTTCCTCAGAGCCTGGGATGCCAGGAGGCAGGGACTGTGTTTCTCTCAAATCCCAAGCAGATAGCTCAGCACCTGCATGCATTGCTAAGTAGCTCCTGGCAGCACACTGAAACAGGAGGGTGATTACCTTCTTCTTCATCTTCACATTTTTGAAGATGGCATGGACCCTCCACGTCTTTGCAAACATCGCCCCAAAGGCAGTTGTGTAGCCTACAGTGAGAATCCAGGTCCTGACCTAGACGTGGCAGAAAACAGAGGTGTTAGCATTCCCCAGGGGGACATCAGTCAGATTTATTCAAGAACCTAGCCAGGGATAATCTAGATGATAAGGGCAGACACACCCCTTTGCGTGCCGGAGTTTCATTAGTGTCTTCCAATCAGGTTTCAGTTTGGTAGATTTGCATTTGTGTCCTCCAATCCGATTTCAGTTTGATAGGTTGTCATTAGCATCCTCCAATCAGGTTTCAATTTGATAGGTTGTCATTAGCATCCTCCAATCAGATTTCAATTTGGTAGATATTTTAATCTATCAGGTACTTATGTAGACTATAATCTGGGTCCTAGTAGGCTGGGACAGCCTGGCCAACATCTGATAGTGACTGGGGTATCTAGGACACCCACTCCAGGTTTACTCCATGATTGCTTTCAGACTCCACCTTCACCAGCTGGCCTGGACACCATGCAACATCCAAAAGTCTTTCACACTCTCCCAGAGACACCCCCAGCCCAGTGTCCATAGACACATTCTGCCTCTTCCTGTCCTGGCAACCTGGCTCCCACACGTCTTCTGCACCTGTTCTGCTTGTGAAAGGGTGAGCTGTCTGAGCACAGGCAAGCACTGAGGAACACACACCTGGCATGTGCACACAGACAGGGGTCAAGTGGGGACTTGGCCTTCTTTTTCTTTCAATTATTTACTTTTCACTCCAAAAAAACCAAGCAGGAGATCAGATAGGTAAGGATGAAGTACGGTGCTTTAGAGAAGATGAAGGATATATTGTCACTCTTAGTAGGGTTGAGGCCAAAGAAAAGCACAAGGAGGGCAGAGGAGCCAGTCATTGGAGCAGAGGCCAGATTTCTCCAATGACCAGAGCAGACACTGATCTGTCAGTCTCAAAACCTTGCACACCAGCCCACTCACCCATCCTTGTGTCTCTTTGTCTATCTCTTCATGGAGCTAGTACTATTGGACTAGTACAAAAGACAGAAAAAGGAAAACAAGTAATAACTGGGATAATGATTTTTTTGTGTGCTGATAGTTGAGTGAAGAAATCATTATCCAAATGAGAAAACTGAGGCTCAGAGCATTCAACATATTCTTGTGAATCCATAGTGCCCAAGAGCCAAGCCTGGAAAACAAATACATTGACCCAATGTGGCTTGCTCTCTCTTATGGTGTCCTGCAGCCTCCTCAGAATCCATTTAACTCAAATCAGGCTTATTTGTACACAGGAGCCAGAGGCCCAGGGCACACTGGGGGCAGATGGCCAGCCAGGATGCACTCTCCTGAGATCTCCACAGTTTTAAATAGGAACATAACAATACTTAAAAAAAAATTCAGTACTGGGGTTTGAACTCGGGGCCTCATACTTGTTCACTCAATTGACACTCTTATCACGTGACCCATGCCTCTAGGCCTGTTATTTTTCTTTTCTTTTCCTTCCTTCTTTTCATTCTTGTGTGTGTGTGTGTGTGTGTGTGTGTGTGTGTGTTAAGGCAAGGCTCATGGACTTTTCTTCCCAGGTTGGCTTTGAACCTCTATCCTCAGATCTCAGCCTCCTGAGTAGCTAGGATTACAGGTGTGAGCTACTGGCGCCCAGCTTTTCTTTTCTTTCTCTTTCCCCTCCCTCCCTCCTGCCTTTCTTTCCCTCCTTCCTCCTCTTCTTCCTCCTCCTCCTTCTACTTTTCCTCCCCCTCCTTCTTTTACTTTTTTTTTGTTTTGCCAGTCCTGGGGCTTGAACTCAGGGCCTGAGCACTGTCCCTGAGCTTCTTTTGCTCAAGGCTAGTACTCTACCACTTGAGCCGCAGTGCCACTTCTGGTTTTTTCTGTTTATGTGATACTGAGGAATTGAACCCAGCGCTTCGTGCATGCTAGGCAAGCACTCTATCACTAAGCCACATTCATAGCTCCCTTCCTTTCTTTTATAGCTAATGTTACATAGAGTGCCATGGACTTTTCTGGAAGTTTGGTTGTGAACTGTGATCCTCCAGATCACAGCTTCTTGAGAAGCTAGTATTACAGGTATGAGCCACTAGCATACTGCATTTTTATTTATTGTTGTTTGTCTTTTAAAACAGGTCTTCTTATATAGTCCAGGCTGGTATCAAACTTGCTATGTAGCTAGGCTACCTGAATTCACCATCCCCCTGTCTCAGCTTCCCAAGTACTGGGATTACAGGCATGCACCACCACACCTGACAAGACCAGAGATTTTGACAGGACTCTAAAACCAATGGTCTATGATAGTTTCTGATCATGGTCCCACGATCATAAAGTCAACTTTAACCATAGCCATATACAGAATATGGGCATCTCATAAAGGGTGCAAAAGATGAAACAATGCTATTGTGCTACCTTGTCATGCAGCTGGCCACGATTTCTTATGTCAAGGACTTGTGTCTCCCCAGTGTGCTTGGCATCATCAATATTCCCTTTGACTTACATTCCTTTTTAAAAGCAATTGCTGTCAGGCCGCTTGCCTGTTTCGTGAAGGTTAACATTATTTAGCCTCAATAATATAAATTAAGTGAGTTAAAACTCCTAATGGAAATTAAATCTGGTGTCTGGAAACTGTAGCCATATACTGAAAGCAAATGACAGCTCTGACAGTAAAGAGCCGAGCCTGCTGCCCCATGGCGAGACTGGCCTTGGATGGTGTCGGCGAACCTGGGCTTTGCCTGGGCTCCCACTATTTGCCTCACAATGAAGGTGGCTCACTGGGCTTACATTTTTTTCACACACAAATATGGGTTGTATGTGTGTGTGAGAGGACACAGTGGTGTCTACCTTATAAGCTAAACGACTTGGGAAGCAGAGAGAAAAAGAATCTGGTTTGACACCAGCCCCAGATAAAAATGCATAGCCCTATCTGAAATATAACTAAAGCAAATAGAGGTTGGGGCATAGCTTGGGTGGCAGAGCACCTGCCTAGCAAATGTAAGGTCCTGAGTTCAAATCTCATCACTGTAAAAACAGGAAGATGTGGCTTATGCCGAATCTTTGCCTTCCTTTTGGGGCATCTGGAGGCAGGGATGTGTATGTGACCATCAAGGTTCTGAGCCCTGTGTGTCTCTGCCCTTTGATCCTGGTCTTACCTGGGCTCCTCTGCAACAGCCTCCTCCCTTGGCTGCTTTGGTCCTATTTTTTTTCACAGTAACTGATCATGGCCAGGAGTGTGACTAGATGCTCAGTCCCTGAGTGCAGAGGATTGCTGGAGCTGAGGGCTGTCTTGGACCCTTGGCGCATACCCTACCACTTCCTGGTATAAGGGCTGACCAGCCACTGTGGCCCTATGTGCAGCCAGCAGACGGGCTCACTGAGTCAGGGCCTGGGCCAATCCCAGCTGGAGACAGCTATTGAGCCAATACCAGGGGAACCAGTGAAAGCAGAGCAGTGGCTGGCTCTGCCCAGGGCAGTGCTGGGCTGTCCTCTGCCAAGGGGACAGTTGTTGGCTCCCTGCATCTTTCCCCATCTGCCATGGGCAGGGTCCATGACAGGCTCTTCCCCTGGAATTCTGTCCTCCCACCCCCACGCCTGTGCGTATCTCGGGGGTCCTGGCATCACCCACCTCACGTTAGGAACCTGAAAGTCACCACAGCTCCCCACTTTTGCTTTCCTCTTCCATTTCTAAGCCAGTCTCTTCTGTGCACGCTAGGAGGTGCGAGCTAGGGCTCCTGGTCACTCTGCCCTCTGTTTTCAGGACCACTGGGGAAGGGGTTGGCTGAGGGGTGAGGGCATGTGTTTCTCTGCTGCCTGCGGCGGTGACTGGGCCTCTGTGAGCTGGGAAAACACTCTCCTCCTTGTCCTTTCACAGCTGGGACAGGTGAGGGCTGCTGGGTGGCTTCATCCTTTGCTGCCTGTGCCCCTGCAGGCCTGCAGCTCTTCCTTGCATTCCGGGCTTTTTACGTGAACCTTGGGAGCTGTTTTCTACCAGGCCAGGCCTGACAGTTATCACCAAATGTCCCTTGTCAGCATCCTTTTCATCCATGTCCCCTACTGCCATGCCATGTCAGGTCTCCTGCTGCCATCAGGAGTGGAGATCTGAGAGCTGCCCGGGCCTGGTGCAGGTCCTGGCATTGTTGGTTCTGTGCAGGCCACAGAACCTCTCCAAGGCTCACTGTCCTCCTCTGGGAATGGGACAACAAATGCCTGAACTCCTAGAGATTGGGCCAGGATTAGAAGAAGGCATGAGAGGGTTAGGGTCCCCACCGGCTTCTGACTTTCTTCCTGGTCCTGTCTCTGCCCTTGCCTGCTGCCCCTCTAGAAACTTTAGTTCAAACCCCTTCACTGCCCCTGGGGACCTTAAGCCAACCGCCATATGCTTACAGGGTACTACAACCCCACAGCAGCAACTGGGGCCTGGCCTAACCTCTCACCTCTGTGCCAAAGGCCATTTCTTGAGCTTTCTTCTCACACATTCTCTTTTGTCCTCCAAAATCCAAACCCATGGGTTGCCTCCTCCAAGAAGGCCTTTCCCCTAGACCTGACATTGACTTTCACTCATGTCTCTGTGTCTCTGATGCCCTGTCAGACTTCTCACAATGTGGGGTCACTGGGAAGCAAGGGCCTGCTCTGTCCACCTTTAACTGTCTGAGGCCTGGCTCTGAGGAGAGGTGACGAGTCTGTGCAAAAGCTACTCAAAGAGGACTTTCATGGCCATACAAGTAAAACGTGTTATCTGGTAGATGGTGAGTTCCCCATGACTCCAGGAATTCAAGGCCAGAGTCATTAGCTCTAGAGTCGTTTCCTGTAGCTTCCTCTGGTGACACCCAACCTCCCTTCTTTTTTATTTATTTATTTATTCTTTTTTTGGGTCCAGTCGTGGGGCCTGAACTCTGGGCCTGAGCGCTGTCCCTCAGCTCAAGGCTAACACTCTACCACTTGAGCCACAGCGCCACTTCCGGCTTTTTTCTTTTTGCTTATGTAGTGCTGAGGAATCGAACCCAGGGCCTCAGGCATGCAAGGCAAGCGCTCTACCACTGAGCCACCTTCCCAGCCCCCCAACCTCTCTTCTATAAGGCATGCTTTCTAATATATTATCTCCAATATGTTCCTGTGGATCAAGCAGCCGTTTTACTCTCTCCATCAGGTTGTTTATTTAATTTCTTTTTCAAGTTTGAATTTGGGGTTTTGTGCTTGTTTGTCAGGCATTTTACTGCTTTTGGTTGCTGATGGGGCTTGAACGTGGGGCCTGGCTCTGTGTACCAGCTGTTTTGCTCAAGGATAGTCCTCTACCATTTTGAGCCACAGGTTCCCTTTGGTTTTCTGGTCATTAATTGGAGATAAGAGTCTCATGGACTTTCCTGTCCAGGCTGGCTTTGAACCATGATCCTTAGATCTCAGCTTCCTAAGTAACTAGGATTACAGGTGTTAGCCACCAGTGCCCAGCTTCCTCCTTATGTTTTAAATACATTTATTTATCTACTTTTTATTGGCAGTACGAGGGCTAGAACTCAGGGCTAGAACTCAGCGTAAGACCTTTTTGCTTTAGCAAAAGACTCAGATTGAGTCTTGTACTTTTGACTGGGTAGCCTAGACCCTAGATCCTTCTATTGTTGCTTTCTGCATAGCTGGGATTACAGGCATGCAACACTGCACCTAGCTCACATTTATCCTTTGGATGTTAGTCTTTCCCTTTCTCCCCTTGACTATAAAGTACACACAGCCTCTAGTTTATTTCCAGTAGGTAGCAAAATAGGGTGGGCAGTACCCACCTCAGTCTCAGCTATGGATACGGAAATAGTAGAGCAAATCTCCAAATAGGAAGAAGAATGTGTGCCCGGGACAATTCTGCTCAGCACTGCACTCCATTGGATCTACCCAGCCCTGCCTGGTCATGGGAAGGGCCTTCCCTAGCTCTTTGGCAAATCTGCAGGAAAGCAGACACCCAGCCCTCTCTTGCAGGTCTGTTCTGATACATGACAGGGGCTGCGTTGTGCTGTACCTCTTTGTCACTGCAGAGGCCTGAGGGCCCTGGGCTGAGAGGACAGATGGAGGAGAAGGCTCTGGTGGCTGGCTGGTCACTCAGGACAAGCTGCTCTTGGACTGTCCAAAAAAAAAGGGCTTATGCTTCCTTCTGCCTGCTTGCCCTAGGCAGGCAGGAAAGCCCACAGCATCACTGTATCTGAGGCAGGGGGAGAGAGGGTGGAGCGGGAGGTGTTCAGGAAAGAGTCTTCTAGAAACACTGCAGAAGACCACACCTTGTTGGGTACTTTTCTGAGATCCAGAGCTTAGAGCACAGCCCCACTCAAATTCAGGCACAAGCAAGAGCACTCTGGGCCCCAGGCCAGAGCCAATGCACACGCCAGAGGAAAGGATTTAAAGCACTCCCTGTCTCCCCTGAACCTTTCCCCAAAGATGCCTTTCTTAAGCTTTTGCAGCTAAAGGACTTGGCTCAGAGGGCAGATCCCAGGCTCCCACCGCCTGATGCCAATATTCTTGTGCAGTGCACACAATGGACAACTCTACTTGGTATTTTTAGTTTAGGTGAGAGGACAACATAAATCAAGAGGAAGAGGCCTTTCTTCCCCGCTTCCCATAGCCTCAGCAGGTACCTCCAGACTGGAGGTTGGGGTGCTTTCTGGAACAGAAACTTTTTCCATATGGGCAGTGGCATGAGGGGTCTAGGTGTGTGTTCAGGAGTGGCTAGTGTTTGTGGCTCCGTGAACGGAAGGCGTGGAGTAGCAGGCAGGTGGAGAGATCAGAGGAAGCACTGGATGGCCATACTGTGGTGACAGCATTTGCTGCGAAACTTGAGGACACATGAGATGCATCTGTTCTGAGTCACGGAAATAAGCCGGCGGGTGAGGGCTGTTTTATAGCTTCCCTGACTCCCTCCACTTCTGGCCACCCCCTCCCCTGACCTGTCTGTCACAAGGTCTGGCAAGGTTCCTGTTTGCTTTGTCTTCTCATCTACACAGCCTCCCCCCTGAATGGTAACTCTGTGGTCAGTGCCTGGCACCTAAGGGAGCCTGGAAGTTGTCAACTGATAGACCAATGGCCAGGGACACAAAAGCATCAAGAAGGCCTGGCATTGAACGGCCACGTGAAAGTAGGGAAAGGATGACCAGGGGATCTACATGAGGGGATCTACATGATCTCCTTAGCTTGAAACATCCTTGGTGTGTGTGTGTGTGTGTGTGTGTGTGT
>NW_012267283.1:10747365-10768656 GCF_000151885.1 Dipodomys ordii | reverse complement strand
CACACACACACACACACACACACACACACACACACACACACACGGGATGGCTGGTTGGAACTGTCTCCTTTTACCCAGGCTACAATCCTGCACAGGAGGACCCATTTCACAGAGGGCCAAACTGAGACCACATCTCAAGGTGTGTGCTTACCCTGTGCACTATAGGCCCTGCTTTTCCTCCTGCTCCCTGCTTGCTCGGGATGTGGGGGGAGTTTGCTAGGGACAGCTGCTGGGCCAGAGAGAACAGAAATACTTGTACCATTAACGGAATAAAGTAGCCAAGTCCCAGGAGAGCGGTGGAGGATACCCCACCCAGAGTCTACTGGGACTGGCATGAAGGCACTAAATCCAAGTGTGCTCAGTCCCTCTTATGGGTGACACAGCCAAGGTAGACGCCAATGATTGAGGAAGTGACCCGGTCCCAGCCTGAGCCACATTTATGCTGACCTAGTTTATCTAGAGGAACTCCTCTGGGCCTCTCCCTGCAGTCATGAACACGGGCTCCCCTTCTCGCAGCTCCGAGATGGCCCTGACTGCCAATAAATTAATTCTCAGGGGTGGTGAGAACCGGGCCCTCGAATCTTCCCCAGCCCTCATGCTCCCAGCTAATGCCGATTTGTAAAGCGCTTTATGATTTATTCATACTGCCTCCCCAGGCCAACCTTCCCCGCACACAAATGAGCGTGGCTCTCAGAATAGAACATCAGGCTGCATTAAAAGGAAACCCGGCTATGGGGTGTGTGTGGGGGAGGATGTGTCTCTTTTTGCTCCCTAGTCCATGTTGCCCAGGCTTTGTAAAATTCAGGTCAAATTTGAGAAAGGCTGAGGATCAGCAGAGCTGATGGGAGTTGCACAGGCACCCATGTGGGCTTTTCTCTGGGAAGGGGCCTCTCCTGGTGGGCAGCTCTCTGTGTCTGCCTTGGTCTCTGTGCCCAAGATTTGAACTCTGTATGCTGAAATTCCCAGGTGGCTGGTGGCTGAGACCCAGGCTACAGAGCCCTGAGAAGGACCAGGGTGGACACAGAAGGGGCATGTCCCTCACTACTCAGGGATGCCCTTGAGGGAATCTGTGCACTGTGTAAAATAGAAGACACCAGATAGCCCAGGGCCATGGTCATTAATGTCTCTATCCTGGTGTCCTTGAACTTGGGGTGGGGTCTATGCACTTTGGAGCACAGATACAAAGAGAAGCCTCTTATGACCCATGATGTCACCATGGTACAGGCTCTTACTCAGGCCTCACCATTGTATAGATGACTCGGGCACAGACCAAGATGATGTCCATGGGAGAGTTGGAATTGTCCCAGGCTCTGCAGTTGCCTTGGTGAGAAATCTGGGCAGAACAGATTTTTTACCACCCAGAACCCTCCAATACTCCTGCACTTGGCTATCATTCCAGCACTAGAAGGACCTGTACCTACAAGGGCTTTGGGGGTGGCCCAGCTTCTCTGGAAGCTGTTGCCTGGTTCTTTGAGGCTGGGCATGAGGGATTTCATCTGATCTTGGCCAGCTTAACTCTCAGAGATAGAGTCCAGTAGGAGATGTGGTATTAGATTTGGACCAGAAAACTCTGAGAGGGAAGAGAAAGCTGAGGAAGCTAGGAGACCTAGGGTCTGACTGTTCTTCAGAATGCCCAAGAGAAGAGAGGCCCTGAGCAGCACCATTGTAAGTCACAAATGATTCACATGCAGTACTCCACAGAACCTTTAAGACAAAGGAAGCCCATCTTCCTCAGACAAATACACCGAATACACCGAAATCACAGGTGATATGAACAATTCCTCTGTGTGTGTGTGTGTGTATGCACGCACGCATGCACGTGTGTGTGCGCACCAGTACTGAGAGTTGAACCCAGGATATCTCATTCTTGATTAAGATTTTTCACTCAAGGCTGGCACTCTACAATTTGAACCACACCTCCACTTTCATGAGCAATTCCCCCTCCCTCCCTCCCTTCCTCCCTTCCTCCATCCCTCCCTCCCCCTATCTCTGCCTCCTGAATAGCTGGGAATATAGGCGTGTACCACCATACCCAACCCAATACCAACAATTTCTTGATCCTGTACAGCAGCCAGTCTGATCTCATCACTTGCAGGAGTTAGACAGTATCATCACCCAGCACATAAAATCCACAGGACGCCCCACTTTCCATGTGCTGTCCCAGAGAGCAGGGACTCATTGACTCTCGGAAAGCCTGAGATCTAGGAGTTTGGAACGTTACAAGGTAGGAAATAAGATGCCAACTTCTCCATAGCTGCGTGAACCCCTCTCGCAATGTCCTGAGAGAGTTTTCCAGGTAGATGGAAGACCTGCTTTCTCTTGGTGACCCTGAGCCTGCCCATCCCCACATTCCTACACATTTCTGGGTCTGTACCCCTATAATCTGATGACCAAAGTCACTCAGAAACCTTTCTGCCATTTACCGTTGCCACATGCAGAGGGACTTACAGTGCAAAGTGTTTCAAAAGTCTTTTCTGAGACAAAGGATCCATCGAGGCCAAAGAGAAATATAGATGCATAGGATAACATGCCCCCAAGAATGATGAGATTGTTCATGTAGGGACTTGACATCTTGATGAGCCTGGCAAAGAGAAGAGGGGACATCTTTACAGATCCTTTCTGTGAACATTTCTCAAAGCTCCCAGATGTGCTCTGCGGCTGAGGCTGGAGCCAGAGACACTCTGGTTCCCCTGACTTCCTTGTCCTCACCTACCAGAGGCCATCTGCTTTGCCCTAAAGAAGGCCAAACACCCCGATATTTCTAATCACTGATCTTCCTGATTCCTTGTTCATGTTCATCTGTATGAGTTCTTGAGTTTTCAGTTTATGCAGAAGTGCTAAGACACGAGGGTTGCTTTTGTTAGTTTGTTCTGCTCTGTTTTGTTTTGTTTCTGGCTAGGACTGGGAATACTTTCCAACACAAGACTTCTGTATTTGAGTTGAGCCTCGTTTCTCAACAAGGTGGTAGTTCCCACGCCATACTCCTTGCTTCCCTTCAGAGAGGTCCACAGGTGAGTATTCGGGATTGCTCAGGAACTGTGCTCATCAGGTGTTGAGTGATCATCCCGTTTGGCTGCCGCTGAGCACTCAGGAAACTCACACTGTTCCATGCAGGTAGGAACACCTCTCTGTCACCAGCTGCTACCCCAAGAAGTAGAGAAGTAGACATTAGAGCCCTCATTCTAGTTCCCTATCCTATCTTGACTAGGCTACAGTTGGAGGCATTCTTGGTATCCTCAAACTCTACATGTTGCTCTCTTCTGCCTTCAGGAATCTTGCTGTGGATCCCAGGTGCTCAAAAAGCCAGATAGAAGTTAAACCATTCAGCCTTAGAGGTACCTGGTTCCACTACCCCTCCCCTGCCGGCACAATCAGCTCAGAAAACCTTGGATTTCTGGGCGCCCTGTGGCTCAGTGGCTCTTCTGCAGATTGTAGTTGTTGTCAATCGTTCTTTGGACATTTTCCTGCTTTCTGCAGTTCTAGCAATTCTTCAGATTTTAAGGATGGCCTATGTTCAAGTGACAGCACAATAAGAGGCTGCTGCTTTGTGGGTGTGGACTACACCCAGGTGTTGGGGTTGAGAATGCTTGACCCAGGCCTATCCCTTCTACCTTCAGCAAGTGATTTAACCTGGCTAGTTGCCTGGCATGTGTCTAGACCAGCTAATCTTGCTCTTTGGGTGACAATGAGTCTCTGAGGTCCTTTTGTAAACCATGAACTATTAAGGTGGAATTCTCATTCTCTGCTACAGCAGGCTGAGGAGGGGGAGGCCAGTGGTGGGAGGAGGGCTTCCTGGAGGAGGACACTTGAAGGGTAGGTAGCATTTAGGAAAGCTGCAGTGAGGGGGATTTTTGGAAGCACAGACATGTATTTCCTGTCTCTTTGTAGAGTTTTCAGTGGCAAGCCAATCTGCAAAACTGAAATAATCACGTGGATCTGCCTTTTGGAAAGACAAAGGGTAATTTGCCCCAGGAATCTGAGATGGGCAGCGGGTAGTTAAAGCATTAAAGGAGCTTGGACTTGTGAGAGGGCGACCTGCCGCACTGATGGGAATCTGGAGGTACCAGGGAGGGCAAAGCCACATGAACTGAGGACTGACTATGTGCCTAGGCCTTGGGCCAAATGCTACTAGGTGTTGTTATTTATCCTTTGTACTGAGTAGATGAAAGTTGCTTCAATTTTTTTTAAAGCAATATATACAGTATTGTAACAAAGATAATGAAACACCAAGTGAATAGGAAGTGGGTTTGGTTTGAACAAGTACTTCAAACAAACAGATAAGCAAGCCATAAAAGCCATGAGTCCTGTCTGCCCCTGCCCTGCCGCCCCCCAATTCCTCCTTTGCAAACAGGGGGAGAAATGAAACAAAACCAGTTCCCCTGGAATTGTTGCTGGCAGCCTGTGAAGTGACACAATGTGGCTTCTGGGTACAATGGCAGAGCCTTGGCTCTGGCTCTGCGTGGGTGGGTGCAATGGGACTGCCCTAGAAAGCGCATGCTTCGAGCCCCAGCTCAGCCTCTCCCTCCCTGTAAGGCGGGAGCTGGGTTCAGGGATTTGCCATGGAAATGGAAGAATCTGCCTGTGTCTCATCCACACCGGTGCCTGGAAAGGTAGCCTGTTCTACCCATAGTTGACCAGAATAACTCACAGTGGGGTCTCTTCTTGGGAGAGCAGAGGGAAGATGCTGGGATTAAAAAAAAAAAAGATCAAGAAGAAGCCAAACAGGCAGACTCTGAGACATACATGTGGACAGCAGGCCCCCCCCCCGCCCCCCGCCCCAGGCTTGGAGCTTTGTGACTCTTAGATAGCCGAGGGTGGACATGATTGGGAGCTGATTAATGGAGGGCCTTCTTGGGCCACCATGTCAACCTTCCAATAGGAGTCCTGTCACTACAGCAGAGTCCCACAGGGGCCCGGTGGGGCTAAGAAGCTGGAGATTCTGTCTTCTGTATCTTTGCTCCTGGACTGCCACATGTGCTGGCCATGTCCAGAGCTCTGGGAAGGCCTGTGGACTTGAATAGTTCTACTTGAATCTAGCCTTTTCCTAGCTTGGCTTATCAGAGAGTCCTGTGCAACCAGGAACATACATGTGCATGCATGTGTGTGTGTCCTAGCAACACAGCAACCCACTCAGGAAACTGCCCCAAACACTCTGCTGCCCCTGGAGAGTCCTTTATGGGATACACAGATTCTGAGCTCAGTCTGGCAGGGAGTTGGGAGATAAACACTTACTTCTGGTTCCGGTTCTTGATGTTGAAGAAGAGAAAAGCACTAGCCATGATCATGCCAAGGATGGTGAGGACTGAAAGGACACTATAGAGAGGTAGGGAGATCTTCCGCAGCTGCTCCAAGATGATGGTCTTATCCTTTGGTGGTTCGGATCCTATAAGAGGAAGGAAAAGATATCATGGACCCAACCCACAGTCATTTTTCAAAGAGAGCTTTGCTTCTGCATCTTTGACATTGGGCTTGACCCCTGCTACAACCTCACACAAGGCACAACTATATATCCGCAGGGTGGGCTGATCCACTGGTTGGCCAGTCTGCCCAGCCTGGAGGCTGAGCCAAGATTTCCTTCTTTCTCAGATAGAATCAATAAAGGATTTATGATGCATTTAATAGCCATTAGAAGACTAGAATTTGATTCAGTCTAATTATACCGTTGAAAACCCATCATCATTCAGCCTCAAAGGTAACAACAGCTGGGAGGCTCAGCTGGGTGGGGTGAGCAGGGAGCACTGGGCCCCACTGAGGGTGAGGAACTTGGTTTGGTCTCAAGGACTGTGCCCCAGCCATACATGATAAATGACCACCCCCTCAACAGGGAAGACACCCCACTTATCAGCTCCAGGTTGACACATATGTGCTTCCAGCCTCAAGGTCAGTCTGTTATGCAAGCTCTTTGGTTTTCTGTTTCCATGAGACTTGCTAACCGTGGGAGGCAGAAGCAACCTCCCTTCCTGATGTGCTAGGCAGGACTGAAGTTGTGGGATTCCATTCTTTCTGGGCCTGCAGAGCAGCCTGGCTCACTCTTGAAGGGCATCAGGACCCTGGAGGTGGGGAAGGGAGAGGCTGAGGGTCTCTGAGCAAATGCCTTTCCCTCCCGATTACGAAGTTACTCTGCTTTATTTTTATTCTAGGTTGGCTGGCTTAGGATGCAGGTTGCAGGGGCTTTCCCAGATTTCTCTCAGCTGCTATTTCAGGGGAAATTGTGACACTTGAAGAGTTCCCCTCCTGTAGGGATATGTGGAATGTGCTGGATGCAGGAGAATGACCAAGACTAGGTGTTCCTGCAGGGGTCATGATAACTCTGTAGTACTGTGGTGGGGGCTAGCTTTCCGTCCCAGGAGACAAGCCAGGGATGGGCAGACATGGAAGTGAGGATGGAGAATAACCTGGAAAATCTGTGTTTAAAAACCTCTGCTTGCAAGTTCCTATTTGTTTGGAAACAGTCATTGGCTAAAAAGAGTTTGGGCTGTCTAAGAAGTTTAAGGAAACTATTGATGTGGTAAGGGGAATCTTAACTATTCCATGAAGAGCAGTATTTACAAGAAGAGGTTTCAAGGACTGACACAAAGTAGATAGGAGTATGTTTTGCTTCCAGATGTAAAAGCTTAACATCTAGAAACTTCTTCACTCTCCATCTGCCTCTCACCTAGACTGCCAGAGGCTGGCTCAGGGGCCTCTGGCTCCCAAATGCACAAGCAGTTCTGGAGGTTGGGGGGTCAAAGCTGGGAAGACTGAGCAATGGGGCTGAGGTTTGGGACTAAGGTAACATGAGTTTGGGGCTCACTGTTTAGAAACAACTTCAGAAAATCAACACCATCTTCTTCTGTCTTCTGTCAATATTAAGATGTTGTGGAGGCCCATGGTAATGACTGATGTTAGAGCTATTGCAGCCTAATTGTTTTTCTCACTCTCCCCTAGTTCATCCACTCCTGGCCCACCAACTCATCACCACCGATCATCACCTTTTGCCTGCCACGCCCAGGGCTGGGCATCAGTGATACAAAGACCCAGGCCCTGCCCTCAGGAAATTTCCACTCTAGCCAGAGAAAAAGGGAAAAGCAATGTGCAATCACAGGATGCTACAGAGTGCATCCTGTGATTGCACAGCTTTTCCTTTGCAGTTATATGTCTACATACATCTCACATTTGTAATAGGGAATAGGTGTCCTATGTGTTCTATATGTCATCTATCTTATAAGGAATAGAACTTCTAGAGATTGCTTGCTTGTTCCCCCCAACAAGCTCACAGAGGCTGTAGTTCTCTCGGCGTTAAGTAACTTTTAGTGACAGTACAGGGTGCGCTGGCAGGGCTTTGATCAGAGCTACCTAACTCAGGCCTGCACTCTAACCCCAACCCAAGTGCCTCCTCTGACCACATTCCCAGGTGGTATGCCAATACCAGGCACCCACTTTGCAGGGGCAGAGTAAAACTCTACTTCCCCCCTCCTCCACCCCCAGCTGGGAGATTCTCCAGAAAATGATGAGTCAGAGGCAAGACTTGGAGGATGAGTAGAGAGTGGGATCATCACCAGGAAGGTGAGGAAGTGATACTGTGGCAGCGGGCATAGCACAGGCAAGGCACCATGCTGTCATCTCAGATGGAGGAACCCTAAGCAGCCTGGGTGAGGGGATTCGTGAGAGGACACAGAGAAGTGGGAGGGGCACTTCATGGATATCTTGAGGCCATGACATGGAACAAGGTGCCTGCCTCTCTGGGCAGTGTGGGGATCACAGGAAACTATAGCTTTCCTTCAAACAAAGATGGTTTACAGCCAGGTGCCAGTGGCTTGTGCCTGTAATCCTAGCTACTCAGGATGGTGGTTTGAAGCCAGCCTGGGCAGGAAAGTCTGTGAGACTCTTATCTTCAGTTAACCAGCAAAAGAAAAAAAACGCTGGCCGAGAAGCTGTGCTTCTCAAGTGGTAGATTGCTAGCCTTGAGCAAAAAAAGCTCAGGGACAGCCCAGGCCCTGAGTTCAAGCCCCAAGACCAGCACATTAAAAAGCAAAAACAAAAACAAAAAAGGTGGTTTGCATCTTCTTTATTTTGTGTTTGAATCTTTCCTTTAAATTTTTTCTTTTCTTTTTGTCCTTTTTCCTTCTTTCCTTCCCTCCTTCCTTCCTTCCTTCTTTCCTTCCTTCCTCCCCCCACCCTCTCTTGCAGTACCAGGGCCTTATGCATGCTAGGTCAGTGCTCTACCACTAAACTACAGCCTGAGCTGCTCTCCTTTAATTTTGAAAACCCTAATCCTTATTCAGTAACCTCCTCATTTTTCCATCTCTTGAGTATACGAACAGACAGGCCTATCTTGGGGATCAGGACCCTGGTGGTTGGAACAGGCTGTGCTTCTCACAGGCTGTGAATTCTGAGCCATCTTCCTACTGTACAACAGAGACAACAGGACTTGCCTACCCACTTGCCAAGTTTCTGTCCTCCATGAGGTAATGGGAAGTATATATTTGGTGATGGTCCCTCAGGTGGGGCATGTGGGCTGCACTCAGGAGCTTTGCAATGTTCTCAAAGCTGAATTCCACTGATCCACTAGGCCCACAAGAGTAACAGGGACTCTGTGCTTAGTGAGCAAGTCCATGCGCAGTGGATGTTCCCTTGGCCCCGGGAAGCCCAGGCCTCTGACATTATCTAACAGTGTCCAGGCTTGGGAATGCCTAGGAGTGACCCTCCTCCAAGAAGCCCACCTGCCTTACCTTGGAACCTGATGGTGTCATTGATGATCTCCAGTGTGTCAGCCACAGCGTTGTACTCGCCCACTTTCACCTCCCTGCTGTCTGTGGAGAGCAAGATGGTGGACTATTAGGTGGGGTTTTGTGCTTGGAAACCCCTGGCTGTTTCCTTGAAGTTTCTCCCCCAGTTAGGATGACAAAGCCTCCAACCATCTGGCTGGGAGCCCCTCATATACTATCTACACAGCTGGGGTCCATCCTAGGCTATGTACCCTAAGATGGAGAACCCACACCTCCAACTAGACTCGCCCGTTCCCACATGTCTCCTGTGACAGCCCCCTCAGCTCTGCCCTCAGGACTGCGTGGATCCCTTCTGCTCCTTCTGCCCTAGGACAATGCCACAGTCTCAAGATATAGATAGGGCAGCCCCAATGGCTTCTTCCAGAACTTCCTTTCCATTTGTATTCCCACCAGGCCTCTCCTTGGGCCACACCCACAAGGCCATAGTGTTTCTGATGAGTGCAGACCCAAGGATTGGCCAGGAGTGTACTTCAGGCATGATGTGGTGAGGAGCCAGTGGAGGGGACCCTGCACTCCTCACTTGGACACTGGCATCCTAACGCATCTTTCTGAGGCCACATTGCTCTGTGTGTCCTTGGAGCTCAGTGTCTCCCTGCCCTTTGTTCCTTGCAACTATGTTCAGTGTGTTTTCTTTTCTTTTTCTTTTTTGTCACTTAGGGGCTTGAACTCAAGGCCTGGGCACTGTCCCTGGGCTTTTGTGCTCAAGGTTAGTGCTCTACTACTTGAGCCACAGTTCTACTTTTGTCTTTTTGGTGATTAATTACAGATAAGAGTACTTTCCTTCCTGGGCTGGCTTCCTGAGTAGCTTAGATTACAGGGATAAGACACCAGTGCCTGGCAGGATAGAGGCTGTTAAAGCCTCTAAGACAGTGGGGCCAGTGGAAGATGGGATGGACACCGGGGATATTACCCTTGGACAAGATTAATGTTGCCCTGGCATGAATGAGACCCAACAGAGCTGAGCAGATGCCAGCACCATACTCTTAAACCATGAGCTAAACAAGTCTCTTTTCTTTATGAAGCACCCTAAATTGGGTGTTCTGTTATAGCAACAACAAAGACAGGGAGCCCAATCTGGGCTCTTTATTTCATTGTTCAGTGACCCTCCCACTCTCTGCCCCCCACCCCCATCTCACTGATGGAGTAGAATTGGTTGTGGCTTTACCCAGCCCCCCTCATCCTCAGAGTTTAGATTCAAACCCTCAGCATTTCCAGACAGGGATTGCCAGTGAGGTGACAGTTCTGTGCTAAGCTGCCCACTGTACGGGCCACCGTACAGTGTATTTCCTGCATGTAACAACTACAGAGACTGAGGGGCCCTGTGGCCCCCTCACACTGGGGGTCCCCCAAGTTGCAGACCCCAATCAGCAAAGATATCTAGAGTTCATAAAAGAATTCCAAGGAGCCCAAGGAGATGGCAGGCAGCCTGGCTCTGGCCCTGAGACAGATTCTTCATGGACACACAGGTGAATGGCTAAGCCCTGAGAAGCACTCAGCAAATGGGGCAGGAGCCTCCTAGGTCCCATTGCTACCTGCTTCCTACAACCGTAGGGAGACCAGGGCTGTACAAAGTCACTTCCTCTGCTCCAAAAGAGCTCCTGCCATTGAGAGGAGGGGGCACCACACTGTGCAGGCAGCTGTCACCTGCCTGGGTCACCTGACTCCTAAATGTCACATTAGCACACTCTGCCAGGGGGTCCAGCATCCTTGCTTCAGGCTTTTGAAGTGCTTAGCCCCACAGATGCCTCAGTCAGCTCCTGCTGCTCAGAGGAGGTGGCCCTGATTTATTTATTTGGCGTGGGGAGGCAGCACATAAAATATGCAGGCCGATGGGAATTAGACCATCAGGAGTCAGGAAGTTGCTTAGCTGGCTCCCCACCACGGCCCCTGCTACACAGCCCTCTTCTGACTCACAAGTCCTGCTGTGGGTGCCATCCCATAGTACCGGGACAATAATCACCATCATTTCTCCCTGGAGGCAGACCCTGGAAGCTCCCACAAGGTAAAGTGCAAACTGGCCTCATTTGCCCTCTTCCCTCAGAGAAGGGAAGGTCCTCCAACAAGATGTGGAGCTGTGGCTCAAGTCGGGGAGTGTTAGCCTTGGGTATAAAAGCTCAGGAATAGCACCCACGGCCAGAGTTGAAGCCCCAGGACTGGCACAGGTATGCATGTGGTGCACATATACACAGTCACTGCTCAGAACCACGGGCTGGGGGATGAGCAAATGGGGGCCTAAATGTGGGTCCTGGTCCTGAAGACTGTGAACTTTTACCACTGATGCAGAGCAGGGCTGCTGGTCATCCAGCCATATTTATTGAGTACCTACTATATGGTAGCCCAGACCAAGGTATTGCATGATAAAGAATCTCCCAAATATAGCACCATAGGTGGGGGAGAAAGTTAAAGTGATTACCACATGAGTAAGCACTTTTGGCAGTATTGGGTTTGAACTTAAGGCTTCATGCTTATTTGGCTTGATTGTATAGCTGGTATCCTATTGCTTGAGCCATATCTCCAACCCTGTTTTTTGTTTTGTTTTGTTTTGTGTGTATGTGTATGCCAATCTTGGCACTTGAACTCAGGGCCTTGGTGCATACCTGATGTGTTTTGCTCAAGGCTAGCACTCTACCATTTGAGCCACAGCTCCACCTCCAGCTTTTTTTGGTGATTAATTGGAGGTAAGAGTCTCACAAACATTTCTGCTGGAACTGGCTTCAAACTGTGATCCTCAGATCTTAGCCTCCTGAGTAGCTAGGATTATAGGCATGAGCCACCAGTGCCCAGTTCAGTCTTGCTTTTTTTGTTGGTTAATTTAAGATGGAACAGTATAGACTTTTCTGTCCAGGCTGGTCTTGAATTGAGATCCTCTGTATTTTAGCCTCCTGAGTAATGAGGAGTATAGGCATGAGCCACAGGCCCCTGGCCCTGCCACATTCTTGACGGAGGTGACCAGGTATGAACTGGATGCTGAAGAGATGTTATACAAAGCTGCCTAGTTTAACTGTTTCATTTGCATAATTCACTCCTTCGACAAAAATTCCTGGGTACTTGTTTTGTGTCAGGATCTGTGCTGGGGACTAGAGAGACAAAGATTGAAAAATAAACTGTGTGTTCAGCATGGTGGTGCACACCTGTAATCCCAGCACCTGGGAAGTTGAGGTATTAAAGTATAAACTCCAGGCTACTACATAGTGATATCCTATCTCCAAAAACCAAGAGCTGTGGATGTAGCTCGTGGTAAAGTGCTTGCCTAGCACATGCAAGGCTCCAAGTTTGATCCTAGCACAGAAAACAAACAAACTCCACAAACAAACAAACAGAAAAGGCCCAAATCAATCCTAATCTCTGGCTTTGTGTGACTGTAATTATAATCTAGGAGCTTTCAGGGTTGCAGAGAGGTTGAAGAGCTGGTATATATTTATTGGGTGTCTAATTTCTGGCCTAAGCCATAGAAAGTATCTCCAAACGGTATTTCATTCATGACAAAAGTAACCGTGAGCTATCTCTATCTGCTATTCCTCAACACTCCCAGTGTTGTCTTTTTTTTCCTTAAATAAGGTTTTTACTGTGAAAATACTGTACAGAGGGGTTACAATTACATGAGCATGGTAATGAGTACATTTCTTTTTTTTTTTTTTTTAATTTATTTTTTGTTCCGGTCGTGGGCCTGAACTCTGGGCCTGGGCGCTGTCCCTCAGCTCTTCAGCTCAAGGCTAGCGCTCTACCGCTTGAGCCACAGCGCCACTTCCAGCTTTTTTCTTTTTTGCTTATGTGGTGCTGAGGAATCGAACACAGCGCCTCAGGCATGCAAGGCAAGCGCTCTACCACTGAGCCACTTTCCCAGCCCATGAGTACATTTCTTATCAAGCATTGTTGCCTCCTCCTTTGTTTTTCCCCTACCATCCCTTCTTCCCATCTCCACAACTATATTCCACCCCCCCTTCCCCTTCCCTTCCCCCCCCCCGCCAAATTGTGAAGTTCGTTTTTCGACCTAGTGTCTTGTACATTTCATTGTTGCAATGGGTCAACCTGTATCCCTATTTAAACAATTTGTTTTTTCCCTTTCCCTCCCCAAATTATACCAACATCAAATACAGTGAAAACAGGGGTTATACTGTGGGGAAGGGACATACAAAGCAACAAAAAATCATGTGGTACCTTATAAATACATTAGAAACAATAGCAAGAAAGAAAAAACCACTTGCGTCCTTATCTTGGGGTTCATTTCACTTAACATCATCTTATCTGACCTTTTCTGCTTGTCTCAGACATATACTAGTTATTGCAAATAAGGGAAACTATGGGACCTATGTTTCTTTGGGCCTGGCTTACTTCACTTAAGATAATTTTTTTCCAAGTCTTTCCATTTCCTAACAAATGGGGCAATGTCATTCTTTCTGATGGAGGCATAGAATTCCATTGTGTATATATACCACATTTTCTTGATCCATTCATCTACTGAGGGCCATCTGGGTTTTTAAGATATTTACCATATCTTAGCTATGGTAAATAATGCTGCAATAAACATAGTTGTGTTGGTAGCTTTAGTATGGTCTTGTTTATGATCATTGGGGTAAATGCCCAAAAGTGGGATTGCTGGGTCATAGGGGAGCACTATGTGGAGTCTTTTGAGGAACCTCCATACTACTTTCCAACGTGGTTGAACAAGTTTACACTCCCACCAACAATGCAGTAGGGTTCCCTTCTGTCCACATCCCCTCCAGCATCTGCTATTATTCGATTTCTTGATTATAGCCATACTAACTCGGGTGAGGTGGAATCTTAATCTTGTTTTGGTTTGCATTTCTTTTATGGCTAGAGTGGTTGAGCATTTCTTCATGTGTCTATTGGCCATTCTTATTTCTTCTTCAGAGAAGTTTCTCTTTAAGTCTTTAGCCCACTTATTTATTGGGCAGTTGTTTCTTTGAGGATTTGTTGTTGACTCCCCATGTTTTCTTACTGTCATCTGTTCTCCACAGAGTCCTTCCACTGGATGGTGGTTTTCCTTTCCCTCTAAACCCCGGGCCACTTTTATCTTGTTTTGAGACAGAGTCTTACTAAGTTGTACAGGCTGGCTTTGAACTTCAGCTTGAGAAACTGGGATTACAGGTATGCACCACCACTCTCAGCTCCCCTTCTATTCATACATTTGCCCACCTGGGGGGGGGAGTGGTCATGGAGACAGGCTCCCAATGCTTCTAGCTTTCAGCCCTTGAGCTGAATCACATAAACATCAGTTACTTCTTTGGATCTAGACCCAAGCTGGCAGACCAAGGTCTCTGTGTGCAGTCTGGGAAGAGGATGCAGGTGGGAGACTCACAGGGGGAGGGGCTGAAGCCCTGGGCCTATCTCTGGCTGACTTCTGGTCTCCAGCCTCTGTTGCAGGGCACTGGCTCCCTGTGTTGCAGGTCCCTTTCTCTAAACCTCACTTTCTCCAGCTATAAGTTGCATGAAGGCGCTGCATTGGTTCTCAGACTCGATAGAGCCTTTAAGTCACCTGGAAACTTGTAGAAAATACAGATGTCTGGGTCTCAGCAGACCCTTTCTATTAGAACACAGGGTAGTAAGAGGTCCTGAAGGCATTACTTTTTAAGAATAATCCTGGCTCCTTCTCAAAGTGAAAAAAAAATAGGTGGTGTTCTCTTTAAAAGGCATATTCTTTTCTGTCTGATCATGAGGAGTGGGTGGTGCTGAGGTTGGGGACAGCTTCTTGGTCCCAAAGAGTCCACTTTCCCCTGAATCCTTCCATTCCTGCTGACCTACAACCCTGCTGGAGAAACCTGATGTTCAGGGGACCACATCTCCACTCTTAATTAGCCAGCTGATTGGCCTTTTAGCAAGACAGTCTTTCTAGACCTGAGGCTGGGTGGTAGGAGGTGCGATAGAAGAAAAAGGACATTAAAAATCAGCCCCGAGAGCTTCCAACTAAGATCAAACTAGCTCTGGAAGTTTTCTCCTAGCTTCCAGTAAATTATCTTCCTGCTTTATAGGCGTTGGCATTTGGCCAGTGAGATTAGGAGCCCCTGGGGGATAGGGACTGTATCTTATTCAACTTGCGTTCTTCCCAGAGGACCCAGTGAAGCGCCTGGCAGATGCTCAGGAAATGCACACTGAATAGAAGCGTATCTGTTATCCTGAAGCCCAAATGGTAATTAATGTCTGCAAGTGGGAAGGAGGAGCCTCTGGTCTGCTAAGTATGTCCCACACGACAATTATGTCACCAGAAACATGTGAGACCCTGTCCTTCCCAATCAGGTGCCAGAGACACACAACTCCAGCTTGCATCCTTTAGGTCTCACTGAGTGGTGTGAACTCCCAGCCTGGATCACTCCAAGGTTCTCACATACAGGCCTAATGAAGGCAGGCAGTGCATGGAGCAGATGCTGCAGGCATTCTCTGAGAATGATAGAACAAGACTCTAATCATGGCTCCACTCTTCTTCCTTCCCTTACAGATTTGGAACCCTGGTTAGACGTTAGCAGTAACTGGGATGCTTGTTTCTCTTAGGGAAGAAGGAGGAGGAGAAGGAGGAGGAGAGGAAGCAGCAGCAGCAGTGGTGGCAGCAGCACTACCACCAATTCTCTGGCATTCACCCTCATCTACCCATGGCTTCAGGAACAGCAGTGGTGGCTGAGGAAGGAGCAGGGAACACGGAGGTGGCCTGAATGCAGGCTTAAGATGCTAATGCCACATCTGCCTTATCTACCACCCTGAGTGTCCTCCCAACCCCAGAATAGCAGGGGCCAGAGAAAAAGGTAAGAATATGTATAAGGGTTTGGGCAATATACCTAGGACTCCCCTACTAGGGAATCTGGGAAACAGGAAAGGGAAAGAAGGGAGTCCGTATGACTATCAGGTAGGTTTCTTTACAGGTAGCTGTGCTCAAGATTACTTGGCCCTCTGTGGGCCTCTGGGAGCAGAAAATGATGGGAGATGTCTCATCAGTAGGGTGTTGGTGTGTTAGCCCTGGGCTGTCCAGGAATCATTTCCAGGTGGAATGTGCAGAGGCTGCTAGAGAGATGCTGCTTGACTTGTTCTGGGATCCTTGGGCACCGAGAGAACAACGGGCAGTCAACAGGGACACCCGCTACACCTCCCTCTGGGATGGCCCTGCTGAGGAGCAGGTAGGCTTCTTAACACCCCAGCCTCAAGAACAAGGCAGTTCTGCTTGCCCAGCACTCCTAAGTCTCCATTAAAGCCAAAACAACATTTCTGCAGCCATCAGTGTGATCGAGCTTTAACAGAACATTGCTGGGTGTGCTGCCTAGGGTAAGGTCAACAGTAGACACGGGGAAAATGAAGAGGTGCCTGCACTTCCATGAGCTAGACATCCTTAGTTTGAGGTCCACACTTAAACCAACAGATTTGGCAAATGGATGCTAGCAGCCAGCTTGCTCATCCCTAACCACTGCCGGAGGAAGGCAGAGCTGGCAGGTGCCAGCCCATCTTGGCAGAGGTGAGAAGGAAGGCTTAGCGAGTCAAGTGACTCCCCCACGATCTCACTGTTACACGAGTAGGAGCCATAACTGACACTGAGTTCTCTTGATTCCCAAATCATTCACTCAACTTCATTGGCAGGGGCTAGGCATTGTGCTGACCAATCCCACAGCCCGAGAATCAACGAGTAGAGAAGGGCCATGGCTTCTTCCTAAAGCTGCTTCCTATTCCCAACCCTTTTTGTGTTTTAGGTTTACAAAATGTTTCCTCTACTGTGGAGAAGCATTGGACAGGCCCTAGAGCTTGGCACAAATGAGAAGCCAGGGAATGTCTCAGGAGGTCTGGAGGAGGAGGGGGCTGGGCCAGGTTCCAAGCCCCAGTGCACTGGAGATTATCTGAGTGCAGGCCAAGGAGCTGCTCTGGTAGGGAGTCTGGCTGCCCTGTCGAGTCAGCTTGGCCAGGGGAACTACTGCTCCTCTGCTCCCTCTGAGTAAGAGAGGAAGGCAAAAGCCAAGGAGACAGAAGCAGAAAGGACAGAGGAGGCATAAAAGGCTGGACAAAAAATAACATGTGGAGGCCATTGCAAGGTCATTGGCAAAACCTTAGGGATAGGCCCAACCTCCTGAAAGGTTCTAAAAGACAGAATTTTGATGACCCCTTTATAAGGGAGGGAAAAGTATATGTCTCCTGAGAAGGAAGACATGAATGCCTGGTGTCAGAGATCAGAGCCTGGCTCAATCTTGGCCTTAGTTTCCCTTTTGAAATGAAAGAGTATCTGGGAGTGGTTCTAGCTTGGCTAGCCCAAGCTATCCCAAGTGACCCAGTGCTATCCATCATGATGGACCCTCAGAAACCCTCTGAGCTTTGAATACCAACTGCTGTGCTGATATATACACGTTCCCTGCATTCTAGTGGCTTCTTTTAGTCTCCAACGAAGTGAAGTAAGACAGGTCCAGAGACACAAAGGATCTGTGTTTTCCTTTATATGTGGAAGCTAGATTTAGCTTACAAACTCATAAGTAAATGTGTTGAGGTGGAACTCAAGTGTATACAAATGTATTAACTGAAATATGGTACATTCAAGAGAGATCTCAAATAGTATAATTCCTTAGAAAGCCCAAATCAAAGTTAAGAAAAATAAACATCAAGAAGTAGGTACTTGAGATGGGGTAGGGTGGGGTCAAGAGGAAAGGGGTGGACAAATGAAGAGGTTAGGGGAACGTAGATAAGAATCCAATGTATATTCTGCAAAAGTAAGAAGTGTGAGGGAAGGAGTGAATGGGGAGGGATGGGTGAGAATTTTGAAAGGGGTGACATTGATCAAGATATATTCATAAACTGCTTTGTTAACTTGTGATGCCTGTGTGCAAAATCTAGATTTTTTTTAAAGAACATCCAATGCTTCTATCAGGTACTAGGACTAGAGTCTATTCTATGAAGAGGTCAAAGGAGCATCTGAAGGCCTGGTTATGACATTCAATAAAAGCTGGACACAGTTTTGGGGGAGGGGAGGGGAGCATGTGTAGGTGTTGGTATCCATGTGGGCACATGGATGGTGGGGATAGTGGATGTAGGCCTAGCCCTGCCAATAACCAGCCATGGATCCCTGGGAAACCCTTCCCTCCTTTGTACCTCAATTTCCCCATTTTGCCACCAAGTAGTGAGACGAACTCATCTTGAAGGCTATCTGACATCCTGCATAGCAATAAGTGTGTGTGTTGGTGGGGGGACTGGGGGGTGCTACCAACCTCAGATACAAACAAAAAGACTCCAGGTGTCAATGCACCAAGAAAATCTAGCCTTGTTTCAGAACAGCCTCATAACTTTGACAAAGTGCTTGTTATAACCGCTACTTACTGAGCAAAAAGGCAAGGCATATATATCAATGGGTGGTATCTCTCTTTGTTCCTTCTGCTTTCTTAAGAAGCTGAGGTAGGACAAAGACAATCAAGGCTCAGAGAGGGCAAATCATTTGCCTGATATGCTACAGAAAACTCCAATGTGTGGGAGACAGGTAACCTAGCACCGACTCTCTATTTTTTCTACTGCTTGCTGTACATAGCCAGATAATCCAGAGTCGACAGCCACAGGAACTGGAATCTACATACCCAACACACAGAAAAAAGGCATTAAACCTGGCATGCGCTGGTAGCTAAGATGGGCCAATCCATATTTTATAAAATAGTCTCCTAGAATGATATAATTTGAGAACTGAAAATGTGACAAGAGAATTTAGTTACAATCATTCAAAAAAAAAAGTAAGTATCTTTGCCAGGATGTTTACTTTGTTCAACTCATGAAGAAATAAGACTTAACAAATGGGAAAATAATTACATTTGCCTAAAATGACATCTTTTGTGCATGCCAGAAAACTGACATGCGTTTCAATTACCTGCCAAGGGAAGACAAATGGGTGAACCTACAAGATGGCATTCTAGGTGACAATGCTTGAAAACACTCCCCCCCATTCATCCAGAGCCTGGTGGGATTTGTCTCAATGAATACGAATACGTTGCTTTCATTCCTTGCTTTCCCAAGATGAGCCAGCACACACAGCACAGCCCTCCTTTCTGGAGTTTGGACCACGTGACTCATGACTAAAAACTACAATGCATCACTGCCCCTTCTCTGGGCCTCCATTTTTTCCTCGTCACACAAGTGACTCAGCTTCGATGGTTTCTGTGGCCTAATGAGACACACCAAGTCTATGCAATGATCAGCACAAAACCATCAGCTGTGCAGGCAGTTTTGGAATGATCAGAGAACCAACATAGACCAGAATGGGAATGAAAGTATCCTAAGGGTTACTGTGAGAAGTTTCAGGTATGGCCACAGTATAACTGTGGCACCTTAGAAAGCCCTTATCTGGTAGAAATGCACACTGCAGTATTTATAGATTGAAATGAGCTAATGTCTAGGAGCTTCTATAAAATAGGACAGTGAAAAGTGGGGGGATGGGGGTGAGCAGAGTTAACACAAGCTCAGGAAAACCTGGATAATGGCTTGCACTAGGTGAAGGCGTCATAGTTATGCTGAGCTCTTTGAGTGTCTGTGGAAAACTTCTATAATCAACCCAGCAACAAAGCTGGGATTCTCAACATATTGCAGCTGCCTTGTTGCTCTCCCTGCTGCCCCAGGCCTCTCAGTCCTGTGTGGGAGAGAGAGTGGCCTGACCAGATCTTCTCATGTGTTCCGGGAGAAGCATTTCCTATGAAGTCTTGCTTGTGCGATCTGGAATCTCAGGTCACACTTGCATTTCTTGTTGATGTCTTTTATCACAGCAACATCACATCCCTGACTACCAATGCCATCAACCAGAAAGAATAAATATGGAGAAGCCTACCTTGAAATTGAGTAAATTTAATGGTCCCCATTCTCTCCCCATTCCGGAATACAACTTGACCCTAAACACAAAGCAAAACAGACAAGAAGAAAAGAGAAATGACATGTTAGCCCAAATACCACGGAGCTCACTGGAATCATTAACTCTACAATGCCATCATTTAATATTGGAGAAAAATAGACTCCCATTATACCATGGATGTGAAAATCAAACTAATTATTATTTTTTAAAAATTGGTTGTGACTTCATCTGGTGAGTGTGTGATGGACACAAAAATCAATAATGGAACAATCACATGCGAATTAAAGCCACAATAACATCATCATTATTATTGTGACTGTTTATCAAATGCCCATGTATCCTCTGTTATCAAGGGGACAGGCTTTAGGGAAGAGAGCGGCAGAGGTGAGGTCCTTAGAGGCTGGCCCTATGATCCCAGAAGCCTGTGGGGCTTTGCTGAGGTCCCTTGGCTTGAGATTCAGAAGGGTGTTGGAGGTTAGTGTTGCTGATTATGGACAGAAAGTGCTTTGTAAGATTTTTTTTTTCCTGAATGGTGAAGTCAGCCCCAATTATAGCAGGGCTATGGTATAGCACAAAATTAAGTTTCTACAGTGAGCAAGACCTGACTGTAGTCACAGGAAGCTGAATGCCCTTCATTAGGGATCCTGGACAGTACAGATGGTGCCATCTTGTGTATCTAAGTCTTGCTGGCTAAGTACATCAGGAATTTAGAGGGAAGGTCATCTCTTTCTGTATATTTGTGGGCCACTGAGAATTCTGCCACCACGCAAGGCAATGACTAGCTTAGGTGGAGAGGGAATGATATCCACATTTCACATCAAGAAACAGGTTGAGCAAGGCAATGCACTCCGACAAGGTCACATTGGGGCTGGGATTCAAACCTTAGCTTTTTTTAAAATGCCTGTGCTATTTCACTTCAGCAGGTTGTGGCTGACTCACAAACAAATTCCTTCTAATCTTCTCAGGGTTGGAATTAGCAAAAGAAATCGTTTGAAAGGCCCCTTGCTTTTTGCTCAGAGCCACGTGCTTATACCACCAGGACAGAGCATAGACAGAGCTCCCGTCGCCTTGATTCCATTCTGATTCACTCTTGGGAGAAGAGTTCAAGAGAGAACATTGCTAGAGGTGAGGTCTTTGGGCTGTGTAAGGCCTGAGAAAACATTTGGTACATGATGGGACAGATATGCATGCTCCTCCTGGAAGCCTGATGCATCTTCCTGTATTGAGTGTGTGTGTGTGTGTGTGTATGTGTGTGTGTATATGTGTGTGTATGTGTGTATATGTGTATGTGTGTATATATGTGTGTATGTGTATGTGTGTATGTGTGTATATGTGTGTATGTGTGTATGTACGTGTGTATATGTGTATGTGTGTGTGGATGTGTGGATGTGTATGTGTGTGGATGTATATGTGTGTGTATGTGTGTGTATGTGTGTGTGTATGTGTGTGTATTTGTGTGTATGTGTGTGTATATGTGTGTATGTGTGTATATGTGTATGTGTGTATATATGTGTGTGTATGTGTGTATGTATGTGTGTGTATGTGTATGTGTGTGTATGTGTGTATATGTGTATGTGTGTGTATGTGTGTATATGTGTATGTGTGTATATATGTGTGTGTATGTGTGTGTATGTGTGTATATACGTGTATGTGTGTGTATGTGTGTGTATGTGTGTGTATATGTGCATGTGTATGTGTGTGTATGTGTGTGTATATGTGTGT
>NW_012267283.1:10539630-10746360 GCF_000151885.1 Dipodomys ordii | reverse complement strand
TATATATATATGTGTGTGTGTGTGTATGTGTGTGTATGTGTGTGTGTGTGTATGTGTGTGTGTGTGTGCTGGTCCTGGGGTTTGAACTTAGGGCTCTCAGGGCTTGCTTGCTGTCTCTTAGCTTTTCATTCAAAGTTGCTGCTCTACCACTTGAACCACAACTCCATTTCCAGTTTTCTGGTGGCTAATTGGTTAAAAGATTCTCATGTCCTTTCCTGCCTGGGCTGGCTTCAGATCATGATCCTCAGATCTCAGCTTCCTAAGTAGCTAGGAAGCTACTTAGCTTAGTAGAACAAAGCTTTGTATTGATCATTTTGTATGGCCCTTGAATGATGTTATACATATCCAAATGGCTCCTGGTGGAAGGAGTGCTGTGGCTCAAGTGGTAGAGCACTCACCTTGAGCTGTAAGAACTCAGGGACAGTGCCCAGGCCCAGAGTTCGAGCCCCATGACTGACAAAAACAAAAACAAAACAAAACAACGCCCCGCCCCTAACCAAATGGCTCCTGGTTAAAAAAAAGTTTCCTGTCGCTGTGTGAAACTCCAAAGTGTATGAGGCCCTGAAACTCTCAGAGCAAGAGACCCAAACCTGCTTTCAGGAGAAACACCTTCCAAGGCCACTCTGACACCTTTTGAAGTCCTGAAGACAGCTGTGAGTAGCACCCTTTGAAGCTGACACCCAGGAATTCTATATTCAGTGCTGGTAAGCAATTCCTCAGTCTGTGAAGACACCTCAAGGGAAGGTGTGATTTGATTTCTAGAAATGATTGGAAATCGCAGAACACCTTTACAGAAGCTCACTTGGATGCAAATGGACCACTTAGCCGGGAGTGGAAAGGATACAAACATCCACAAAGAGAAATTTTTTTTTTACAACAAATTCACCAATGTCTTGCCATGCTTGGAAGAATTCTTAAGATTACTAGGTTTACAATGTAGAAAATTGTGCAGAGTCTTTGTGAGTGAAATAGCAAGTATATGGAAGGGTGTCCCAGCCTAGACGGCAAACATAAGACTGGGGAGAAGGGGTAGCGTAGGAAGCAAGCCCCTCCACTTTTGGTTTCTCTTTGCTTTTGTTTTGTTTTGCTAGTTGTCAGCTTAAACTCGGGGCCTGGGCACTGTTTATAAGCTATTGCATTCAAGGCTAGGGCTCCTACCACTTGAGCCATAGCATCACTTCATTTTCTGGTTATTAATAAAGATAAGAGTCTCGTGGCCTTTCCTGCCCAGGCTGGCTTTGAACCATGGTCCTCAAATCTCAGCATCCTGAGTTGCTAGGATTGCAGGTGTGAGCCACCAGTGCCTGGCAACTAAAACCAGTTTTATTTTACTGACAATACCTACTTTTTGCCAACAACTTTCATGTTCCCTTAATTTCTCAGGCAAGGCATAGAAAGGAGGTCAGTGTTGGAGTCCCATAGACGTGGGTTTCGTCTCTTCTCACCAAGTTCCTGAACATCTCTGAGTTATAGACCTAACACAGCATAGTTAAGATAACAGGTGCACAGTAAATGGCTGCAATCATTTTTATTTAAACACTTTTAATAGCTGGGAGCAGAAATGAAAAGATACTCAGGAAACTCTCAAGCTTCTGGAAAGAGCTTTCTGGCAAAGGGGTAAACCAGGGTGACCTTTACCTCTGAACATCTCCCAAATGGAGTGAGTCTCCAGAAGCCCTATCCACTGGGGGTCCTTTGTGCCTTAGGAGGAAGGGGATATCCAGGACTCTGGTGACTGGTATTGATGGGAACACAGTGGGTAACTAGCTCTGCTAAGAATCTGTAACCAGGGGGCCTCAAAGCCAAGTGAAGCCATCTTATTACCTGATCACCCACTGGGTTTGGCAGATGAAGCCCCCTCTGATCCTCTGGTTACTGCTAACTGGATAGGGAACCACAGACCCAGCTAAGGCAACCTTGATGGGACTGGCATGAGGAGGCCATGTGCCCATGAAGGAATTTTTCTTTTTAAGAAGTGCATTAGCATACATTAGTTACAGAAGGGGAGCTTCGTTGTGACATTTCCAGACGCGCATGCAATGTACCCGGTCAAACTCATCCCCTCTGTTTGTTCTCCTTTATTCTTCCCATCCCATGGAAAGATTTTCCACTGAAGTGTCCAGCTAGGTGCTGGTGCCTCATGGAGGCTGAGATCTGGGGATCCAGCTTTTATAGCCAGCCTAGGCAAAAAAGAGCATGAGGCTTTTTATAAAAAATATTATCTTTAAGTAGTTGTACAAAGGAGTTTCTATTCAACACATCAGTTTATGAATAAGATGCTTTTTGATACATGTTACCCTTTGCACCTGTGAGACTTTTATCTCCAATTAACTACCAAGAAGCCAGAAGTGCAGCTGTGGCTCAAACAGTAAAGTGCCAGCCTGGAATGCAAAAGTTAAAGGACAGTGCCCAGGCCTTGAGTTCAAGCCCCAGTATCAGCATCAAATATAAAAAAGAAAAGAACCTGTCCATCCAGTAGCTGCCTTACTACATTTGAAGATAATGCACACAACACAAATATATATCTACTCTATGTCAGATACTTTCTAATTTTTGAGACAGTCTTACTATAACTGATTAGGCTGGCCCCAATCTCAGGCTTCAGGGATCCTCCTCTCTCTGCCTCCCGATTAGCTGGGATGCCAGGTATGGGCCACCATGCCCAGCCCAGGTACTCTTGTAGGTACTGACTCCTGCTCTAGGAGAGGTTTGTATTTGATTGGGAAGGGAGAACAAAACCATGGCATCGATAAGTGAATAAAGAGTTTCTATCAGCGTTGAAGGCCATGAGGATGAAGAAAGGGAGAAGATGCTGATTTAATTGTGTTGTCAGTTAAGACTTCAGTCAGTAAGAGGTAACATGAGAGCTGAGGCCTGAGTGTGGCAGGCAGGAGACATCCCAGCCAAAGGGAAGAGCCAAGCATAGGCAGGGGCTTGTAATGTTGAACAGGAAGAGTGACCACGGTGCCATGGCGGCAGCAGGCAACGAGAGAGCGGGGCAATGCAGGGTAGGCAGTCAGCAGGGCCAAGGTAATGTTTTATCTGGAGATCTTGAGGCGGTCTGGAGATGTTTTTAATGTCATGACCAGCTACAAGTGTAGCAACAAAGCTGTCCCAAGATCTAGCTAAAGATTCGAGAAGCTTGCTCTGACAGTAGTGAAGGCCAGGGCTCTCCTGCCTGGGAACAGTTCTGGCATAGCCAAGAGGTAGGGAGCCACAGCCCGGTGCTTCTGTGAGGTTCACAGGCAGTACTGTGGCAGAGCTGGGCAAAGTCAGAGGGCGCTGCGGAGGGTAGAGGTCACTGCCCAGCTCAGCCTAATCGTCCCAACAAAGACCTGTGTTTTTCTACCTCAGTGCATTTGGGGGAGAGTTCCTTCCTTCCCGCACATGATCTGGAGTGCACTCTCCTCTGGACTGTGGGTTTGCTATGGGAGGTGTACTCACCTGAGGGCTTTCATTTTTGCTATGAGAGGGGACAGTAGGATCTGCTCTGATAGCTCACAACAGGGCATCTAAGTAGCTAACACTTGAGTACAAGAGCACCCTAGTCAGGCCCAGAAGATGGGAGCCCATCTAGCGCTGGAACTGGAAGGATGGATAGGGACCCTCGACTCAGGACAGCCTTGGGCTCAAAAGGCTAACACAGCCTTTTGAAACATGGCGTTTAGACGGTGGGTCAGGATTTCTATCAGGGACAGAGTGCATCCTGCAAGCTTGAAGGAGAAGGTTGTCCTGTGTCCCAGAGAGTCAGCAGGATGTCAAGGAGAGAGATCAAATAACTGGGCACAGCTACCCAGGTGTTCTGCAAAGGTGAGAAATATCCTTTGTGCATATGTATCCCCCTGGGCTATAGGAGAGGCCATGTTTTTGCCTTCCTTTTAAAATGTTTTCTTGCACGGAAAAGTCTTTTGATAGGCCGCAGCCTTTGCTGTGGGAGCTAAGAGCAGGAGCGGGCGGGGAAATGTGTGTGCCCACTGCCACCTCGCCGATGAGCCATAATCAGGGAGCTTAAAGGGACCATGCAGTGGCCATCTACACAGCAAGAGACAGTCTAAAGCAGGGGCTGAGTGCTGTAAAGAAGGTAGGGGGTCCAGAGAAGGGTGGAGGTAGGCTCGGGCAAGAAGGAAGGGCTCAATTCCCTTTCTTTCCTTCAGTTATAATCCGAGTCAGGCTTGTTTGGAATAAATGCCCCAGCAATAGAGGAATCATGAATGATAGAGATGCATGGTGGAGTATTAAAGCCCACGCATCTGGTCAACAAATATTGTTGGTTCCTCTGATATGGCAGACCAGTGCTAGGAAGGTGCTAGATTAACGACTGAGAACAATTAACATGGCCGTAGGTTGTAGGGAGTTAGTAGTCTGGTAGAGGAGAGACATTAAACAATAACTAAAAGCTGGGCGCCAGTGGCTCACAGCTATAATCCTAGCTACTCAGGAGGCTGTGATCAGAGGATCACAGTTCAAAGCCAGCCTGGGCAGGAAATTCCGTGAGACGAAGGTAATGTGCAAGTCTGGGAACCAGCCAGAACCATCTGCTCTGATAAATTTTCACTGTGTTAATCTCCTAAGATTCTGAGGTTGTTTTGTTATAGTAGCTAGCGTTATCTATTAATGAATGATAAAAGCAAAAATAAGGATAAAACTTATGCATACAGTATGTCCAAAAGTATGTAAAAATTACTCATAAGTTAGTCTTGGGGTATATGATCATAACTTCATCTGCGTTTTATTTTTGGTGCTGGTCCTAGGGCTTGAACTCAGGGCCTAAGAGCTGTCCCTTAGCTTTTTTGTTCAAGGTTAGTACTCTACAGTTGGAGCCACAGCTTTACTTCTGGCTTTTTAAGTAGAACTGAAGATAAGAGTCTTACAGACTTTCATGCCCAAGCTGGCTTTAAGCCACGATCCTCCATTCTCAGCCTCTTGAGTAGCTAGGATGACAGGCATGATTCACTGGCACCCAGCTGCATTGTACTTTTCATTAAATACTTTCTGATATCCTATAATGAGCAGGCATTATTCTAATAACAAGAAGACTTTATTAAAAACATTTTCTTTGGAAATGATGTTATAAGGAGACATCTTTTTTTTTTCTAGGCAAGAAAAATAGCAACATCATCATCAACGAAATAATGTTCCCTCTAGAAATCGATTAATTCTTACTGACAGCTTAGAGTTCATCTGAACAGGAGTCAGCACAAACGTAAGCAAGCACATTCCCTCTCTCCTCAGGAGGAGGAAGCATTGGGAACAAGGAGCTGGAAAGAAGGCTCCCATGCAGGCTGTCCTGGGCCACTTCTGAGGAACAGGCACCTGGACCACGTCCCTTAACAGAGACACAACCACCTAACAGAGTGACCCACCTAAAGAGATGGTCATCTTCACTTGATTTTCTTTTCTTTTTTTGGTCTCACATTTGAGACTTGTACTCAGGGCCTCAAGCTCTCATATGGCTCTTTTGCTTAAGACTGGTGTTCTACCACTTGAGCCAAACCTCCATGTCTAGCTTTTTGGGTAGTTAACTGGAGATAAGAATCTCATGTACTTTCATGCCTGGCCTGGCTTTGAATTTTGATCCTTAGACCTCACTATCCTGAGTAGCTAGAAATCCAGGTGTGAGCCACCAGTGCCTAGGACACTAGTTCACTTGACTTTGAACTCTGCTGAAGTGTGGTGCATTATCTAAGACTCCCCTGGCCCTCAGAATTCTCCTTCATTAATAAAGACTCAACTCCTGTGGGATGGAGTTCACATCTCCACCCTCATTTTACGGATGACAAGACTGAGGGTGGAGAGGGCAGAATTTGCCTCTGGTCACATACCTGGTTGACAGCAGACCTGCTCCACCCCGAATGTGTCCAGCTCGAACTCTCATTCCTAATGACAACCTGACCTCTCCTTTGCAAACCCCAGACAGTGCTTGAAATATGAGCTCTATGTAGAGTGTGGGCCCCAAGCTTTCTGGTTGGCCTAGAATGAATCTGCCCACACCCAATCTGCATAGCCAGCAGAAGGGCCCTGGCTGGACACACTAATGGTGACCCTTGGCTCAGGTCCAGGTAGCTAGGAGATTAGGAGAGCTTTGTAGATGTGAGGTTAAACATCATCAGGGGCCTCCTCCCAGGATCCAGCCTCCACCCCCTCTTGCCTGGTCATTTGCAGATGCAAGCATGGCTCTATGACTAGAAGTACTTAATTTTTGCTTGGTTGTATGTTCTATTTTTGTTAAGCAGATTAGTCTCCACTAGGAAAACCAACTTGCTGACCAGTGGACCTAGAAGTCTGACACATGCAATTTGCAATCTGTTGGAATCTTCTTTCTCTCTCTCTTTTTTTCCCCTGGTGGGCTGTGGACTGGCCTGGAAGGAGGGGCAGGGCTCAAACTAGGCATCTGGCATAGCAGCTGTCTTTCTGAGGTGAGGGGCTCAGCTGCAGAAGGGGCCAGCAGAGAGAACGAGGCACCCACACAGATCGGAGAAGTGGGAAAGAGAAGGTGCTCAGGATACAGTGACTCACAAAACAGGGGACCCAGAAAGGGTGCTGCTCTTCCCAGGGGGCCTCAGTGACTTCCATTATGGTCTCTCTAGGAGAGAGAGACCTAGGAGATGCTTGAATTATCTGGAATAGTTGTAACTCTTTTGAACAGCTTAACAAAATGAATATCAGGAAGCTGAAACAGGAGTTGTCAGGAGGGCAGGGGAGTGTGGGGGGAAATCAAGGGGAACAGACAAATGGAGAGAGGAAGGAAGGGCTGGTAAATACAGACATAAGACTCAAGGTACATATGTGAAAATGGAAGCAGGTAACTTGAGGGGATGAGTGGGGTTGGGAGAGATGGTAGTGAGTGCTGGAAGGGGGTGACATTGATGGAGATGCATTATGCTTATAAACAGACACATTGGATTGAAACACCTTTGTACAACTACTTGAAGGTAATAAATAAATGAACAAAAAATGAAAAGAGAGGGCAATCTTGGTATGCAAAAGACTGGGTTTAGAGTCCTGGCATAGGGAATCATCTCATAGAGATCTGGCTGGCAGGAGCTGGTGTAGGCTGGCAAGGCCTGCCAGAGATCACAGGATGGAGTTTTGACATAGAAGGGACCCCAGGGGTTTTGGAAGTGAAGAGAGACCACCTGAGGGTAGTTGCAGATGCTCTAAACTAGAAGCAGCTAAGGTCCAACTTGAATTGTTCATTCTGGCCTGGGTATAGGGCTGCATTTCCTCCATGGATTGGTGCATCCCAGAGTAGAGGAAAATAGAATTGGCTGGGCAATTGTCTACATTTTGAATGTTTTCAGCTAGAACATGGGGTCTGGGGTCCCCCACCTTACCAACCCCACTTAGTCCAGGATCTGAGGAAGGTTTTTATTGTTGTTCTTTCAACTCAGTGCTTGCTAGGCAAGAACTCTCATTAGAGTCATATCTTTTTGTATTTAGGTATTTTTTTCCCCATATGGTCTTATGCTTCTGCCTGGACTTCACTCAGACCACAGTCCTCCTACCTACAGATTTCTGTGTGGCAGGGAGCCTGGCCCTGAAGAATCGTCCATTAGTTGTAAGCAGTCTAAACTGAAGGAAGGGAGTGGGGGAGAGGGAATCAAGGGGAACAGAAAAAATGGAGAGAGAGAGAGCTGGCCTTACAGGGATGGCCCTGCCTTGCATATCCCTGCCTCCTGGTCCACCTGAATGTGTGACTCCTTTGGAGAGTACCCACTGCAGCTCTGTGATCATCCGCAGCTGATTTGAAGCCCATCCTCGTCCTCCCCGAGGCCTTGCTCAACTCAGTTCCTGCTCACCGGCTGTTCTAAACCTGTTTGCCAAGCAAGAGCTAAGGCCCGTGCAGGGCTTAGGAGAGGAAAGTGCTGGAATCCCACAATGTGTGCCAGGATTGATCATTCACTGGCTGAACACCTGCTGTACCAGGCCTGGGCCAGGATAAACAAATCTCAAAGCTTAACCCTGCTCTGGGGAGCCCTGCTTTGGTGAAGGGACAGGCTTATAGTTAGATACCCACAGCCCTGGTGATAGAGAGGTTGGCGTGGTGGGGAGCTCTCATCTGTCCTAGTCTGAGACACAGCAGGCTTCTGGGAAAAAGGGTATCTCTTAAATGAGCCCAGAAGGGCTAGGAGCAGCAGAGCAGCTCAGGGAAGGCTAGGAGTGGTGGGTTTGTATGAGGGAGCAGACCAGCTGAGGCAGAGGCCTGGAACAGAAGAAGGCAGGCATCTTGGAAAGAACTATTGTCCTAGGTGGTGGGGATTGTTGAAGAGAGAAAGCAAGAGCCTCCTTTCCAAAGCATAAACCTTGAGGCCAAAGATGAACTTGATCACATCCACATCTAACAAACAAAAAGGATGCCTGAGACGGGCCACAGAGTCAGCAGAATGGGAGAGGAGTTTTGTAAAGATCTGAAACCAACATGGTCTTAATACCCAGAGGAGATACACAACTCCTGAAATCAACCATATCAAGATGGCGACCTCCCAGAAAAGCAAGCAAGTTAGAACAAGGAAACCCAGAAGCTTCGAATTCCCAAGGAGATGCTCAATATTGTCAGACAGAGAAAAGTAACTTAAGTGATATCAACTCCTATCTATGAGATGGCACAATGACAGATATAGATAATTGCAGGTGTTGGAGGAGGGGAAAGGCCAGGGAGCTCCTCACTTGCGGTGAGATGTCACAGAAGCAGCCATTGTGGACAGCAGCTGGCACTGCTAATTAGGCATCAGCAAGTCCTCTGACCCAGAATTCCCCTCCCGCTTACAGCCCTAAGAAATTCTCAGAAGGGGACATTTGGCAGGTTGCCTCCTGCAGTTCTGTGTGTATACGAGAGAGGGGGGGAGAGAGGGAAGGAGGGAGGGAGAGAGAGAAGGATGGAGGGAGAGAGAGAAAGAGAGAGAGAGAGAGAAAGAGAGAGAGAGAGAGAAAGCACCCAGGTAGATTAGATGCAATCGAAAAATGGATCTTACACCCTATTTCATTCAACAAGAAAGAAAATAAGATAATATATGGATGAGTACACATGTACACAAATTAAAAGCAGTCAGATGTGGTGGGAGGCTGAGGCTGAAAGACCACAAGTTCTAGGGCAGCCTGGGCTACACAGCTGAGCCCATGTTCTAAGAAAGTGCAGCAGTAATGCTAACTACACAGGAGGCTGAGATCTGAAGACTGTAGTTCAAAGTCCATGCTAGAAAGTCTGTGACACTCATATATCTGTTTAACCACCAAAAAGCTAGAAGTGAGCAGTGGGTCAAGTGGTAGAGTACCAACCTTGAGCCCAAAAGCTAAAGGACAGTGCCTAGGCCCTGAATTCAAGTCCCAGGATGGATACATATAAACACAAAAAATAATGCAAAGCCAAACAAAAAAGGCACCTGCGTTAGTAATGCACTTTTTTTGCAAAACCACAGATAAATGAAAAGATACAGGTAGATCCATCAGAATGCCTAGCAAGAGGAATGGGAGAGGAAAAGGGATGAGTGAATGGAATACAGCTTGGCTTTCATTGGACCAGTCCTGCTGGTGATAATGACTAACCTGTTTTCTGCACCTGGAAGATGAGGGGAGAAAATGCAAAGAGAATCTAGACTTTGTCTGAAGGCGAGGAGCTCCAGCGGTGGTCAAGGGCTCTGGGCTTTGCTCACCTGTGTGAGTCTCTGTTATATGCGATACATTCATTCATCACACCATCAAGGCCCATCTCCTCTGGGCCAGGCATCTGGCTGAGCTCCAGGGGTCTATGGTGCTCTGTAGGAGGGGCATTCCTGGCCCTGGCTCAACTGCAAGGCCAAGTATCACCAAGGTAGGCTTCAGTCCTCAATCACTTCAGTGAAGACCAGGAAGGCTTCAGGGAGGAGGTAGCATGGTACGGAAGAGAGGGATCTGGGTACAAGGATTTGGGATGTGGGGGGGTTCTGCTATGTTCAAAACAGAATCTCAAATTCTCTATTTGTACTCAGCTCCATAAAGAATGGTTAGAAGAATGAATGAGCAAATAGAGAGGAAATGCACAGGGCAGTGAGGAGCTCAGGGGCTGATGTCAGATGGGGTTGAGGGAAGTAAGGTAAAAGGCTTGGAATTCTAGGCTATGTGGCCTGGAGAGCTTTCTGCTGGCCACTGGAGCCCATGGGCAGTGTGTGAGCAAGAGCATCTCTCTACAGGTTGTGCTCAGGCAGATACTACCTCGCTTCATCCAGTCTTGTCCCACCAAGGGGATGTACCACATATCCAGAATGGGGGCCCAGAGTGCTGGACAGGGCACTAAATGACAACCAGGAGAGGGAAGGGATGGGAAGGGGAAACAAAGGAGGAGGCTACAGCTACAATGCTTGATAAGAAATGTACTCATTATCTTGCCCATGTAATTGTAACCCCTCTGTACAGTATTTTCACAATAAAAAAAAAGAAAAAAAAAGAAGGATCCTGGCCTTGTGTCCTTTGTGTAACTTTGTGCATTGTTTGCTCTCTCCTCGTTTGTGTGTATGCCTGCACTGGGGCTTGAACTCAGGGCCTGGGCACTGTCCCTTAGCCTTTGTGCTCAAGGTTGGTATGCTAACTACTTGATCCATAGCTCCACGTCTAGCTTTTTGGTTAATCAGAGATAAGAGTCTCAGGTTTCCTGTCATGGCTGGCTTTGAACTGTACTCCTCAGATCTCATGCCTCCTGACTAGCTAGGATTACAAGCATGAACCATCAGCACCTTCCTTCCTTCCTTCCTTCTTTCTTTCTTTTCTTCCTACCTTCCTTCCTTTCCCTTCTCTTTCCTCCCCTCTCCTTCCCTTCTCTTCTCTCTCTTCTCCTTTTTCTTCTTCCTTTTTTAAATAGCAACCATCACTTTCTAACATACTATGGAATGTACCCATTTAATGTCTATTACTGATTGTCATCTTGCATTCCAGTGAAAGGGATTTTGTTTGCTGTTGTATTGTATTCCTAGATTCCAATACCAACTGTGGTACATAGAAAGTTCTCAACAATTATTTGTTGAATAAATAAATGATTGAAAAGATAAAGACACAAGAGCACAGGGCTGAAGGTTGGCAATTTCAATATGTGTGGAGGCAGCAGGAGGAAAGAGAAATGGCTGAAAACACAGATGTGGCCTGTAGAGGTGGAGCTGCTCAGCACTGGGTTGTGTCTTGCAGTCAATAAGCACCACGGAGAGCTTGGGATAAGGAGACCCTTCAGGAAGAATGGTCTGGTGAGTGGGAGAATGAGAATGAATGCATGGCAGAGAACAGGGTGGCAGTTGGGACTTGGTGCAAGCCGGGTCAGAAGATGAACCCTGTGCACATTTCCTGACCAAATCTGGCTGGTGTGATGGTGCTGGCTCAGCTTCCATGGAATTCCATTGGAGTGGGTGTGGGAGGAGGGATGTGAAATCAGCATGGCCCACATCCTGACCCCATGAAACCTGGACCCCAAATTTCCCCACCCGTGTGTCCTCAGCTCGATGGTGTTTTCCTCTATAAAACACTGCTCATCTTGTCTTCCTTGATGGTCTGAGTCAGTGCTGGGTCCTCCTGAAATTCTCTCCATTGTCACCACTTCAGAGTCACCAGAGACAGAGATTTGATGCCCCCCAAAAAGCTACACCTCAGCCCCATGCCCTTCATTCTCCAGGGAGAATGAGGCTCAGAGCCCAGCCCCACTGAGGTCTACCCACTGGCCAATCGGCAGGATGTTCCCATCACTCCACGTCCTCTATTGCAGTTGCAACTACTCCCATGGTTGGGCCAGGAAAGCTGGACATTAGCCACAATCCCACCTCTGAGGGCGTGGGTTTGGGGATGGGGAACAGGACACATTTCCCTTGCCAAGGGGACAGGGGCTTTGAGGACCACAGGATGCCCTTGGCTCAGGAGATGTTAATTCTCAAAACAGCTGTCCAGTGACTAAGGTCATTAACCACGGCTTACTGAAGCAGCTTGTCAGAAGCCAGTTGATGGAATTACTAGATTTTGAGGATGAACAGAGATTTTTTTTGGGGGGGGTGTATACATTGCAGAAAGCACTACAGAACTACGTATGCTACAGAGATTAGATTCCTGTAGGAGATTGACAGTGGTTACATAGATTAAACCATCACTATCCATAGCTCACTAAAGACCCTGCATGCTTCAGTGAGAATCTAGGTCATGGAGTTATCACACACTATTGGCCTGTAAGTACACACAAACACCCACATGTACATACGGATTCACACATTCATATGCATATACAAAACTCCCACAATTCTTCACACACTGACACCCTCAGTTTACTGATGTATCATTTTACTGATGATCGGTTACACTAGTAATGAACTGCACCTATCTTAGGACCCAAGACTTTTCCAAGGCGGCCTTTACCTCACATTAGGCACACTCCGACATTGTCTTCTACATATTCAAGATAAATTACATAATACGTTAAACTGGACCATAACTGGCAGGGATCTAACTTAGATCTGAGGTGTTGTAAAAGAAGATCAGAGCAGCAGGTCTGGGCTCAGATATGGAGACTCTCCATATAAGGTCTCTGACATCTCCTTCAACCTTTCCTTCCATCTCTGCAGGTTCATTTCCAATAGGATCCATTTAAGGTAGACTGGAACAGACATTGGCAGAGAGCCAGCATCTGCCAGCACTGTCACAGGGAATGGCACAGATTATTCTCTTGACAACCTCAGGAAATTAGTGACAGTGCACCTATTGTACAGATAAGAACACTAAGACGCAGGGCAATGGTTCAGGCTGTTAGAAAGTAGTTAACTTTTTTTTCTGTCTGGCTCTTCTTTCCTTCCTTCCTTCTTCCTTCGTTGCTGACCTCTCTCCCTCCTTTCCTCCTTCCTTCCTTTCTTCTTTCCTTCCTTCTTTCTTTCCCTCTTTCCCTCCCTCCTTCCTTTTCCTTTTTAAACTGAGACCTGAGGTAACCTATATCCACCACAAAAAACATACAAATGAAAGATGAATAGAAAGAATTCCATCCAGAGACAAGCACTGATAACATTTTTAGAGCATAACAATTTAGATTTTATATGCTTGAAAAATTTTAAATCAGATGAGAAGGTTTGCCATACAAACCTCTTTATACCAACCAGTTTTTTAATTGATCAAACTATATATTGTAAAGAATCTTCTATGCCACTGTTGTTCTATAACGTTCATTTTTAATGAATGCAACTAACTCTACTGTCTGTATGGATCAGTTTAAGCTAGCTAGGTCTGCCCACTGAACATTTAGGCTACTGAAGCTTTTTCTCTGCCCTACCATGTTCTGAGATCTGATTGACTGCCCTTCCTCCTATCACTCATTTCCTGAGGAAAACTTTCTGCCAACATTTTTTTGGCCAGAAGTCTGAGCCTTATTTCTAGAAAACATCTAACTCCTTTAACCACCAAATCTCTGATTTTTCAAAAGCCTATCTGTTCTTTGGGATACAGCCCAATTGGCTAGTCCTGGATGTCAAGGCCTTCCATGTATAAACTAGTGGCCAATGGAAAGATCATCTGAGCCCCCCTCTCTTTCATTTCAGTCTATCTAATTCAACAGTCACATTTAAACAGAAGAAGAGGGGTCAGGTATTGGAGGCTCACGCTGTAATCCTAGCTACTCAGTAGGCTTAGATCTGAGCTTTGCAGTTGGAAGCCAGCCCAGGCAGGAAAGTCTGTGAGACTCTTATCTCCAATGAACTATTCAGAAAAAGTTGGAAGTGGTGCTGTGGCTCAAGTGGTATAGTGCTAGCCTGGAGCACAAAGAAGCTCAGGGACAACACCCAGGCCCTGAGTTCAAGCCCCAGGACTGGCGCGCGCGCACGCACACACACACACACACACACACTCACTTATTTTACATTCTTTTTGAGACAGCCTTGCTATTTAACCCAGGCTGGCCTTCAACTTGAGATCCTCCTGGTTCAGCCTCCAGAGAGTCTGGAATTACAGGTATGTGCACCTAGCTCAGATTATTTTAGCCTTTTTATTTAGTGCTTAAGTCTGAAACTCAGTGTGCATTTTGTACTTTTGGCTTGGCCATATTCCAAATGCCCCTGAACAGGGCTGCCAGTAACAGCACACAATGAGGGAGAAGACTGTGCTGTACAGTGCAGCGCAGTGCAGACTGCCTGTCCCTCTGTGTTCTCAGTGTGCCCACAGAGCCAGGCACGAATGTAGCCATCACTGTGAGAAGTGTTCACTGTAAAGACTTGATTTCTCCTGTTGGTTAAGCCAAAATGAATAAGTAGTAAACGGATGAAGATGAGGTCAGGCTTGCTTTCCTGCACCACAGCGTTCAGTTTATTACAGGCCTTTTCTTATTCGTTTACCTTCTGAGATTGTATGGAAGGGCCTCAGTCATTGGTTTTCATTCTCAGCCGAGAGCACACTGATTAGAGACTTGGGGAACAGTGTGCAAACCTAGGTCTAAGGATTCCAAGTCCAATGTCACTCCTACCATACTGAACTGCCTCTCCCAGCTAGCTAAAATGAGGCACCCAGATGAAATAACGTCACTTCAGTTTTTCCCAGCGTTTTGTTGAAATGCTTTTGGAATCTTTTCCGCAACCAGAACATCTCTCAAAGGAAGAAAACTAGTTCATCACAGTAATCAAGTCTGTCACACAGGATGTGTGATGATGTTTGAAAATATAATCCTATGAACATCAGAACTGACAACTCTGAAACATCTCTAGGCTAAATCTGCTAATCACAGTCTTTAGCATTCAGGTTGGCACTTGCATGGGCTGCTGCCATCCATTTCTCAGCAGAGATGCCCTAACAAGGAACTTCCTCAAAGAGGACCTGGGCAGAGGACAGGTTTTAATGAGGCCCAGTTCCTGAAAGGGTGAGTGTGAGTGAAGAAGAAAGGCATGAGATGAAACATGGAGTTCTGAGTCAGATGACAAGATGGGGCCTCGCATCAGGAAGTGCAGCAAGAACTAGAGGTCAGGCTTTGTACCGAAAAGGAGTCATGGCACTGGGTCAAAGCCTCTGAGATTGGAATAAAGAAGACACCTGAGATCACCTCTCCTTGGCTGGCTGTTCACTCACCTACTCTGTCTCCCACCCATCCGCCCACCAACTCTATCACTCATTCATCTATGCCAATCTGCCCATCTATCAGTCCATCCCTCCACCTGCCAATATATCTAACTACCCACACAAATGCTCATCCATCCATCTAGCCACATACCCACATATCCTCAGAGCCACTCAGCTACCCAACTAGTTAATCCCATACTCATCCTGCCTCACATACTACACCTGCGCATTCAACCATTCATCTGTATCTATCTACTTATCCACTTACCCTCGTACTGATACAACCATTTGTTGGTCCATCTATCCATTCACACACCTATCTAGCACTCAGAAACCCAACTATGTACTGCCCCTCCACTGTTTTACCTATCTATATCCCTCCCTCCCTCTATCTACCTAGTCTTTCCTGACTGTCTACTATGTGGAATACCCTGAAGACACGAGAAAAAGTAGGAACAGGGTGGTAACAAAGTACCTCTGATGTACCTGTTCAGTGACTATCAGTAGAGCCTTCCCCTGGGGCACTGGTAATAGAAGCTTCTGTTGGGAAGCGAACCACTACTTGAAGTCAAAGTGCTTTCAAGAGAGGGATAGCTGCAAGGATTTTTCAGAGTCCCAGAGCCAGTTTCATGGCCACCACAGACAGCTCCACTCACCGCAGCCTGGCTCCTGTCTGTCTAACAGACACTCACCTCCTGGTCCAGCACAATTTTTCATGACTAAAAACTCAGACATGAGGTGAAAAGGAATTAAACAAAGGCAATGAACATACTGAAGAAGCCTTAAGCAGATGAAAACGCGGTGCTGTTTGCTCCTTGGCTAACTACACCGCTGGCCAAGGAAATCAATGTCTGCTGTTGATGGGCCTCCCCTTCTCTCTTCTCCCCGATCTCTCCCGGTCCATGCCTGAACCTTTCATGGGGATAGCCACAGTGGCTTTGAAGCTAAAGTAAGGAAAAAGCACAAGGGAGGCCGCCGTTCCCCACCCCCACCTTCCAGGCTTGTGCACATCCTCACACCACCTGTGCTTTTCTCTTACTGCATAGCGGTCTGTGAAAACATGGAAAAAAGAACCTTATCTTGCTCCCTGAAAGGCATGCTCTGTGTTTGCAGCACGTATTGAAAAGCACAGGATTATTAAAAAACAGAGTGTATACAAGCCCAATGGTCCCTCTAGCGCCTGCTGGAGGCAAAAAAAAAAAGTTAAATGCACAGTGAATGTGGACGTGAGTGCTAACAAAAGGGTGATGATGTTGAGCTTCTATGTAAAACTCTTTGTGAAAAACAAGGTTGTAAACCACTGATAAGTAGCCTTATAAATAAGGAATACAAATGACCAAAAGTCATATTTGGATGCGTGTGTGTGTGTGTGTGTGTGTGTGTTGGGGGGGTGCTTCCTGTGAGCATATTTATGCACATTTGAATGTGACATATTAAAGAATCCAACTGAAAGCAAAGCATGGTGGTTCATGCCCATAATCCCAGCAAGTAATGGGGAGGCTGAGGCAGGTAAGGCTAGCTGGGCTATGTAGTGAGACTTCCCTCAAAATAAAATGAAACAAAATCTGACTGAAATGGTGACATGGGGATCCATTAACTCTAGAATCTGGAAAATTAACATGAGGTGTCAAATGGTTTAAGTGGAAAACCAAAGCTGATATGCAAATACATCCTACCTAGAGATTTACACCAATTTACATTCTATATCCCAGGCATTCAGCATGGTAAGTCCCTTTAATCCTCCCCACCTTCTAAGTTGGGCCTTAGAGTTATCTATAGGAAGTTCTGGGGGCTCTGCCCAGCAGCCCTTATGAAGGCCCAAAGCACCATCTTCTGGCTTCTGACAATCTCAGCCTGGTCCCTTGCTGAGAATTTTCCCTTTCAGGGGAAATTGCCAATCAATACAACCCTTCCTGGGCCTAGGCAGGGCCTGGCTGGCTGAGGAGAGAACACTGGCACCCCTGAGCCTGGATCCACTACAGCCTCAATTGTTACTTTGAGGAGTACGGGGGTGGGGTGGCTGTGTGTGTGTGTGGGGGTGGTGTTGGCTTCTCCACTTGGCCAATCCTGCCCCTGTCCTGTCCCCCCCCCCCATTCCCTTACAGTTATAATTCTCAGAGTGTGCTCTTGGCCAGCCTACACGCTGTGCACATCCCAGTGTGTTCACCAGGTTCCTGGGAGTTCAGTCTAAGCCTATTCACAGGATCTGCTTTTTTATTTGTTGTTCTCTGTTTTTGTTTATTTGTTTTTGCAAACAGAGGTAGCAAGAGAGGCTGTAGGATCAAGTTCTTGCTCCAGTGTACCCAGCCGCCAAGTGCAGCAAGCTGAGAGGTCTGTGCCCGGAGTTCATGCCTTCAACAACTCCTCTGGAAGACCAGGTGGGTCACAGGGCACCTTCCCCTTTTCCACAAGGCACCCATTGGCCACCAGATTCTAGGTCTTTACAGGTAAGCTTTGGCAAGCTTAAATCCTTCTTCCTACCCCACTCCCCACCCCACACAAGGTGGTGGGGTGATGGTGGGGCTCACAAGTCTATGAGAAAATGGATCTTGGAAGCCTTCTTCACTCTCCCTGACTCCCACAGGATTGGCCATCAGCCAGGCAGCCTGGGGTGGCTCCTGGGGAGTATTTAAGTCACCTCCACAAGTGCACACACAGGCTGAGCTGGCATCCATCAGGGTTCAGAGCCGTACGTCTTGTCGGCTAGAATTTGTATCATCTGTCTTCTCTTGATTGCAGGAAACTTCCTTTCTGCTTTAGCAAGCTGGTGGCTAACATACCTTGACATGTGCCAAGGTGCGCGGAGGGATAGGGGGAAGGTACATTCTGACCGGACTCATTATAGAGTGCTTCTGGTTTTTGTTTTTGTTTTTATCCATTCAGGATCTGATCTAAGTATTAACTTTACCAGTGACATATCACTAGTGCCTATCTTTTTTTTTTTTTTTTGGGTCTGGTCGTGGGGCCTGAACTCTGGGCCTGGGCGCTGTCCCTCAGCTCTTCAGCTCAAGGCTAGCACCCTACCACTTGAGCCACAGCGCCACTTCCGGCTTTTTTCTTTTTGCTTATGTGGTGCTGAGGAATCGAACCCAGGGCCTCATGCATGCAAGGCAAGCGTTCTACCACTGAGCCACCTTCCCAGCCCCCAAATTCCAAGTTTTTATTTTTGAGGTGAAATTTTTTTACTGTGAAAATACCATATAGGGGGGTTACAATTACATGGGCAAGATAATGAGTACATTTCTTATCAAGCATTGTTGCCTCCTCTTTTGTTTCCCCTTCCCATCCCTTCAAATTCCAAGTTTTAATCAATGGTAACGTTAAAATGATTGAGAACCATGGCCATAGGACAAACTTTATAATGTGATTTTTAAAAAAGGCTAAAAGACTTTAAAACATTACATTGAGAACAAGTTCCCCTCTTCCAGGGGAGGAGAAGTGTCTGTTTGGATGACTAAGTTAGGGTGACTTTCATTTCTGATGTTTTACTTCTTACATTTTCTACAGTGGACATATTCTGTACATAATGAAAAAGAGCAATATTCTTATCTATTCATGTACTGTTAAGTATACAAATAGATATGAACGTTAAGTTGAGGTTATAAAATACTCTTTCCCTCAAACCAGGGAAGAGGTGAAAAAAATGTGCCAGGAGTAAATAGCTGGTCAAAATGTCAATGTAGACATTTACACTGGAGAGGCCAGGCTGGGGAAGGACGGCTGGCCAAAACCACGGGGCCTGAGTCCTGGCTTCGGCCTGGCCTCTAATTCAGCCTCTTCCCTAGCGCCACCATTTCTGCAGCTGGAAAGTGCGCTGGTGGGAGGTGACGTTCTCATTGGTTTATTTCAGCTCTGTTCTTTGGTCAGTGGTTCTTCATTTTTTGCTTCCAAAGAAGGGGAGCTGTTTAGGGTAATATTTAAAAATGAAGACTAATGCCAGGTGCCAATGGCTCACACATATAATCCTACCTATTCAAGAGGTTGAGATCTCAGGATTGAGGTTCAAAGCCAGCTTGAGGAAAAAAGTTCACTAGACTTGAATTAACCAGCAAAAGGCTAGACTGGAGGCATGGTTCAAGTGGTAGAGTACCAACCGTGAGCAAAAATGCCAAGCAAGAGTGTGAAAGCCCTGAATTTAAGCCATGGTACCAAAACGTACAGTCTCTCTTTCCCTCCCTCCCTCCCTCCCCTCCCTCCCTCTCTCTCCCTCTCTCTCTCTCTCTCTCTCTCTCTCTCCACACACACACACACTGAACTGAACTCTGTGGTCTTGGGCAAATTAATTAACCTTTCCCAGTTTTCTTACTTGCAAAGTACCTACAGCCTCTATTTTGTGGGTATGTGTATTAGTTTCTAGAGCTGCTGTGACAAAGCACCACCAACTAGGAGCTTTAAACAACATAAATGTGTCACCCATAGTTCTGGAGGCTGGAAATCCCCAATCAAGGTGTGGGCAGGGCTGATTCTGTCTGAGGGCTGGGAAGGAGGGAGGCTCTGACTTTTGGTGATTTGTTCCCATAGCTGGTGCTCCCTAGTGGATTGAAGCATCACCCCTCCCTCTGCCTTCATTCATTCTCCAAATATCCCCTCTTCATGAGGATTTCATCTTAACCTGGTCCAGTATAACCTCAACTTACCAATTACCTCTTCAATGACCTGGTTTCCAAATATAGTCACATTCTTACACTCTGTAGATTAGGACTTCAACACAGGAATTTTGGGGACACATCTTGGCCCATAGATGGGGTTACTGTAAGGTGGATCTTAGCATGGTGCCCAACATACAGTCAGTGCCCTAGCTGCCAGCCCTTCCTGACATCATAGCATCAGTGATTCCAATGATTGCTGTCATGACCACCTTGTCTCCAGCACCTCTGGCCACATCCTCTTTGTTCATTTCAAGGGCCCAGCAGTGTCACACCCAGTGCTTCTGTAGAAGTACTCATAGGTGACTCACTCCCCCAAACTCTGGGGTGTGTGTGTGTGTGTGCGTGTGTGCATGTTAGTCCTGGGGCTTGAACTCAGGGCTTGGACACTGTCTCTGAGCTTTTGTGCTTAAGGCTAGCACTCTACCACTTGAGACATAGCTCCACTTCCAACTTTTTGGTGGTTAATCAGATAGTAGAGTCTCACAGACTTCCCTGCCTGCACAGGTTTCAAACAGCAGTACTCAGATCTCAGCCTACTGAGTAGCTAGGACTATAGACATGAGCCACTGGTGCCCTGAAAAAAAAAGAAACTAGCTTTTTTCCTCTTGCCTGGAAGAAGTCGAATTTGCAATCTGGGGAGGGCCAGGCATCAACTCCAGCAAATTGCTGACACACATTAATTTGATCTGTGACAGCAGAGGAGGAGGTTTTTTCCGTGCTGTGCATTGTCTGCAGTCAGTTGTGATCCTGCTGGAGTGAACGAGGAAGAGTAGGCCCAGCAACGCCCAGGAGCACAAGCTTATGAGCCGTCTGCATTTAGAATGAGAAGTACTGGGCTGTCGTTCCAAACCGAGCTTACCATTAATGCACTGGGGACCTCGACACAGCAGCTTTCACTCTCTGTGCTACGAATACCCAACTCATTCAGTCAACTAATCACTTCACAGACTAAGAGGCAGGACCTATTGAACCACGAGGGGCACAGGGATAACTATGGTGGCACTGTCCAGTGCAATGTGACAGAGGGACACACAAAAAGTCCAGGGCAGAGCAAGAACCATAATGCCTTGCGCCACTGACCTGGGGTTAGCCATCCTGGCCCGGTGCGGGTCACCTGGTTGTTCTCTGATCATGTACTTGAGAGGCTGACCCTTACCTTTTACCCCTCCTGTCTGGCCCTCCCCTATTTTACCGGAGGAGGTGGGAGTGCTGGGAATACTCATTGAAATGTTTGAATCCTTAGGAGCATGGGCTTGAGTCAGACAGAAGAGAATCCTTAGATAAACTTTCCTTACTTCCTGAGGCTCCTGGGCAATTATTCATCTGGCTGAGTCGTTAGTACTGGGGATTGAACCCAGGGCTTCATACTTGCTAGGCAAAGACTCTACCACTTCAGCTATATCCCCAACTCTTATTTTGCTTTTGTTTTTGATACAGGAGTCTTGCTAACTTTGCCCAAGTTGGGCTTGAGCTCAAGACTGTTGTGCTTCCACTTTTCTAGGGCTGGGAGGATAGGCGTACGCTATTGTGTCTGGCCTGGCTCATTTTCATTAATCTATGACACAGTCATTAGTTATTTCAACCATTCATTCATTAAACCAATATTTATCAGGCACCTACTATGTCCTAGGTGCCTGGTCTTAAGTCTTGAAGATGGGATAGATAATAAAAGAGACAGTAAATAAACAAAAAATGTGGTTTGTCAAAGTGACTAATTTGGAGAGAAATGAGGGGGTAGGGCAGTGAGCCAATGAGAGGCAGGAGTTGCAATATTACATAGTGTGTCAGGAAAGGCCTTAATAAGAGGATGACAGGAGGGCAGAGACAAGAAGTGGGGAGAGAAGAGGGAGCAGGCTGGTGCTGCTCATGGGCAGGTGCATTCTGGGGTAGATCTGAGCATCACATGTGTAAGGTTCCTGGAGGGCTGCCTGGGGTGTGGTAAGAGCTGGTTCACTGGCAGCTGTGGCTAGCTTCAGGTAAGCATTGTGCTGAGGAAGGAAGGTAGAATGGATTGTGAACCCCTTCTGAAAACAGGGCAGTCCTGCCTTGAATTTGATTAGTACCACAGTGTTGATTTACTGCCAGCAATTACTGCTCAAAAACTTCCTGCCAGTCTGAAGTCACAGAGGGCCCATTGACAACTTCCCTTTCCCCTCAGGCCTGGGGTTCAAGTCCCAGAAAGAGGCTGATGGGAAAGATGAGAGACTGGAGGAGGGAAAGAATGGGCTCATGGGCTTGTCTGCTGCCCCCAAACCAAAGTAAGAGCCTCACTGCTGCAACACACCTGCACTCATACATAGACATAATCAAACACATGTGCGCACACAGGAGATTGCATAACTCGGGTGTATTACTGACCTCATCACAGTAAGAATTTGGGAATCACTATTAGCATATCTGAGAACTCCAAGTCCAACAGGAATGTTGTCAGTTCTGATTAGTTATTGGCTTGAAAATGGCTCGTTAGCGTACAGCGCCCGGAAGGCACTGGTGTGGAAGAGTGTGATTGGATTTCTCAATCATGTGTGGATTCTGTCTCACCAAGGTGACTGGAGGTTAGCAGCAATCCCCGAGGTGTGAAGTGCTCAAAGTGGAGAAATGAGATACTGGTTCACTGGAGGGGAAATGTGTGTGTGGGGGGGGAGGGCTCTCCTGAGCTGGTTACAACAGGCAGGGGACAGGTGGCATGTCAGACAGAGCCTGGGCACGCCTTACCTGGAGTGCAGAGGACCAGTTGTGCATGCCACACAAATACAATAATTAGGTGCTAGTACACATTTCCTCTTAAAAACACTTGGATCTCCCATAGAAACACCTGAGTGTGTCAGGGTGTTCCTCCTGCTCCACCCAGAACATGTTCAAGTGATTCATGGGCTAAGGACCTGCTGTCAGGAAAGAGGGAAAAGGACGCCACTGCCCATAAGTGGTTTCAGATGAACCTGGCTTCAGGGACCCCCTTCACAGGGTCCCCCCACCTCAGTCATTCCTGCCTCTGATGAGGTATTGGGGTGGAGCTCCTAGGAATCTTAGCTTACCTAAGGCCATGTTTAGGGAAGGCTGCAGGTATAAGCCAATAGAGCACACCTGCAGCATGTGGGGGATGGGCAAATCCTACCAGCCGCCTAAAAGGGATCCCAGGAGATCTGGGTGGGGGGCCCACAGCACCTGGGGCAATTAGCATGTTGTTGAGTGGTGGAGTCAGGAGGCTGGAAGCTGAGTGGCATTGAGTTAGATAGGAGGCAGGTCTGTGATCAGATTCTTACCACTGCTCAGATAATTCATACCCTTGGAGTGAGGAGCCAGCAGGGTACGGGCTCAACAGTGTGCTTGCTGATAGGCAGACTTCACATAGTTCTGCTTTGATATGGACAACTCCAGCCTTAATGCAAGCTAAGAGACTGGTTTATTATTGTGAGGATTAAATGAGATCAGATGTGTAAAACAGACAAGTGCCTAGTAAGCAGGTGTCCAGTGACTATTTACTACAACTTGGTTTTGACAATTGCCTGATTGAACCCACATGAATCCTGACCTTTGCAAAAGCACCATCCTAAAAGCAGTCCTCATATAATAATCGTGGGGATGATGCTGCTGATACCGAGCGCTAAGCACTATTGCTATTTGGAAGTAGGATGTATTTCCTTTCTCTCTGCTGATGAGGAAACTGCGGTACAGAACAGCAAACAAGTCCACCAAAATCACAGAAATCTTAGGCTTCTTTCTGCTTGTCTTTTCAAATTGGCAATTCCTGTTGCAGCTTACTAGGATGGCTGTGCCCTGAATGGTTTATTTTGTGCACCTCTGAGGTGGGCTGGTTAGCCAGGGAATGAAGGAAGAGAGACCAGATTGTCTTGTTGGTTCCTACATTACATGTGTGTATGGGGGCAATTCCACTGGGACTACCTAAGTCTGGGGTGTAGTGGGGACAAGTGGAGGTGTAGAGGCAGTTCTGGAAGGGTTTGCTGTTAGTCCTTGCTGTTAGTCCCTCTTGAGGAGGGACATCAGAATGGGAGAAGGTGATAGGCTTTCGGGGACCAGCCAGAGTTCACCTGGAGAAACCCTGTTTTTGAGGCGATCAGATACAACAGGCCTAGGCAGAGCTTTAGACAAGTTCTTGAGTGACCATCTTGAGCAGACAGAGCAGAAATGGGCAGATCACAATGGTGCACGTAGGGAATGGAGCCATGGCTGATGGAACCATCAGCCCCCAAAAATGATAAGTCCTGGAGTGGCTGAGTTCTCTCCACTTCTGATGGAGTTCTTAAGAGTTCTATTTCCTGACTCACTCAAATTTGTCTTTTAAAAACACATCACTGGGCTAATGGAAGGTGTCAAACACAAGACACAAAGGTGTGGTGGTGGGGAAGTTTGAGGTTTAGCTTCTTCTGCCTTGGAAAAAGAAAACTAGACTCCATGTGATCAGAGAAGAGGGAGAGAAAGAGCCCAGCTCCCAAAGGTGATGGCCAGCTACCTCTCTCCATTCAAGTGTGTGTAAAGTCCTCTGAATAAAAAAATAACCATGCAACTTCAGCCACAGAGGGAAGAGCACGAATGTCATTTTCCCCACTGGCTTTCTCTAGCTATCCACATCCTTCCTTCCTTCTTTCCTCTCCTCCCCTCCCACTGCCTGGAACTGGCACTAGAGATTGAGTTCAGGACCTCACACTTACTAAAGCCAGCACTCTGCTGCTTGACCCTTTCAGTTTTTTTTTTTTTGTGAGTTGTAGGGCTTGAACCTGCATCCTGGGTGCTTTTCCTGAGATTTTTTTTCCCCTCAAGGCTAGTGTTCCACCACTTTGAGCCCCAGCACTACTTCTGGTTTTCTAGGGGTTAAATGGAGATAAGAGTCTCACCTACTTTCTTGCCTGGGATGACTATGAACCATGATCCTCAGATCTCAGCCTCCTGAGTAGTTAGGATTACAAGCGTGAGCCACTAGTGCCTGGCTGGTCTTTTGTTTTTGAAGACATAGTCTAGCTAATTTTGCCCTGGCTGGCTTCAAACAGGCTCTCCACCTATCTTACCTCCTGAGTAACTGGGATTACAGGTGTGTGTCACCATACCCAGGGAGTTTTCTTTTAAGAAAATGGGTGGTGTTTAAGTCTCAGTGGAGATAATTTTATACAATTATGTAAAAATGTTAAAGGATGCTCTAGCCAGGCCTGGATTCCTCTCTGCTAGCAAAAAAGCAAACAGATCAGCGTCCTCTGCAAGTACACCTGTTGGCCTCTGAGCAGGAGACAAAAGCCACAGAGGAGAGGCTTTAGCTAGGGTGGCCCTACCCGACAGATGTTGCACTGAGAGGTCCAGCAGCTGGATGAGAAGATGAAAGAAGCCTCTGTTGTTTAGACAAACTTATGGGCCAAGTTGTGAATGGTTCATATTGAGTCCACCCACAGGGAGTGAGGGGCAATCGCCAGAAACAGCTTAGCCAGAATGAAGCCCTCACCTCAAATGCTAGTCCCCAGGAATGTCTCTCCATGTCCCTATGGCCATGGCTCTGGTGTGCACATATCTGGAAAACCATTCTATGGGGTGCATTAGTAAGAGGGTGAAGTGTGATCTTATTAATTTAGCCTGTTGTGGGGCACCACAAACAAAACAGGATGACTTTGGACGCAGAAGGCCAAAGAGCCTACTGTGGGTACCGCCCTGGTAGCTTAGTCTGACATACCCTGAGCATCTGTCTACCATTTGTGACTAAGGGCAACACCTTTGTTTTTAGAGCCTGGAACTGGGAAAGAATGAAATCATCCCACCTGGAAAAAGTATATATATATACTAGACGTTGGTTTTCATCTGAGTGCTTAGCAAAATGTCTCCAGAAATGTTTTGAAGGGTTGTGATCTCCAATTCACAGAGCATGTTAGGCCCTGCAATGTACAGAGGGATTGAAAGCCAGAAGTCTGCAGTCTCAGCCCAGCACATGGCACAGAGTACAGACCACAGAGTGGCACCTGCCAACCATGCATACTTTAACTTTGTTTGCTGAGATTCAGCAAAGTGAAGGACAGTTTCTTGGGTGCTGCTTTTCCCTAAATAAACCATTGCCCACCGATTCTTCATCCATCTACTTGTCCATTATCCCTGGTGGAAGGTTCGAGTGTGTGTGTGTGTGTGTGTGTGTGTGTGTGTGTGTGTGTTCCAAAATAATTCTCCAGGTTGTTACCTGAGAATCATGCAGATGGCTTGCTGGAAGGCCAGTGAACGAGAAGTTCTGGGGTGATATCAGTGAATGAATTTTCAGAAACCTTCCTGGGAGGGTATCCAGATTCTCAGGAATCATGGCCCCAAGTAAGCTGAGCCTGGGTCCCAGATCCTTATCACTTTCACCAAATGGGTCCTGGGAGTGCACCGAGCCTTTGGGACCTCAGTAGCCACTTCTCGGCTGAATCTCCTGGCCAGAGACTGGCAGAGGGGTTTCTTGGTGCAGAAGCTTCCTGGAATTTCCAAGGCTGAATGGGACCCTAGGGATGAATGTGCCGGCCAAGCATTCAGGGGTCAAGTAGATGGGCCACCCAGGCCTTCCCACCGAGGGCAGCTCCAAAGAACTTAAAGCAGAGGCGGACCTCCAACTTGGGGTGCGTGGAAGAAAGACATTTCTTCATCAACATGCCAACCAGGAGGCAGACCTAGCTCCCAGCAGAGAGCACTGAATCAATTGGAATTGAATCACGGATATAATTAATTTAATGTGTTTAAATGATTTTCCGTATAGTAAATGTGCTGAATGAGGGTGACCCAGAATGCAGTGTCTGCCTGAGAGGAGAAAAATGGAGACCATGTGTGCCTGATAATGAAAACCTTCAGAAAAAAAGGAAAATGTTTCCATTTATTTCTCCTTCTCTCTCTCTCTTATTGATGGCTAGATTTGGACTTCTGTGGTTTCCTTGGACCACAGGGGCACTTTTGTCAGATATCACGTGTGTGTGTGTGTATGTGTGTGTGTGTGTGTGTGTGTGAGAGAGAGAGAGAGACAGACAGAGAGAAGAGAGAGAGAGAAAGAGAGAGAGGAAGAGAGAGAGAAGGAGGAGGAAGAGGAGGAGGAGGAAGAAAAACAAAACTAAGAAACTTCAAAACCTTTCTCAATGAAGGGCAGGCCTGAAGAGAAGGACATGGCATGGAGATGGAGAGGCATGCCCAGTCTGGCTCCTAACATCAGGGTTCTGATGAGACAAGGTGTCTCATCTAGTGACTTCAAGTCACCTCCCTTGTCTGGACCTCACAAAGGCTTTGAAGGTGGGGATCTTCAAGCCTGCTCTTCACTGAATCACAAAACAGGAGCAGGTGTCAAGGAATTTCCCATTCAAAACCAGTCATCTCCCAAGCCTTGGAGAGCATTTTAGATAGTCCTGCTTATCAAGTATTTGGCTTGGTTGGAAGGGAGAGCTTACAAATGGTTATGAACCATCTTCTGGGAAGCAGCACCATGTAACTAGACAAAATGTTGCATCTGGGGCTTTAGAGGGGTACAAAGACTTCCTCGATTCTATATACATTCACTGTTCATACAACTCAGCTTTGGATTCCAAATCAGATGCAAAGCACAAAATAAGTGTGCCATGTTTAAAACAGCCCAACACCATCATGGCTCCACCCTGAGTCCCAGCCTGTGAAAAAGTGCAGGGAGGAGCGAAGAAAGAACCTGGGACATGGTGCCGGGTCCTGTGCCCCACCTTCATAGCCAGGCTGCAGAGAGAGGGGCTGCAGAGAGAGGGGCAGAACAGCGAAGGCTCTGGGCTCCTCTGCTAATGGAGTGGTTCCTCTTTTACCCGGCTTATATACTAGGCTCCCTGTGGGATTTTATAACAAGAGGTTCTGAGGATAAAAGCCTTTTTTTTTTAAACTATAGCCTGACAAAAGCTGTTAAAAGTTTCCCCCTGTATCTAGGCTGTGCTATAAAGATGCACTGGGTCAACAACTATACAAAGTTTTAGCTTCTGAAGAGGTGGGAAGGGAGTCCTGGGGTGCTCAGATCCCTCTAACCAGGGATTTGGGAAAATCCTGTGTGTGTGTGTGTGTTGTGTGTGTGTGTCTGTGTGTGTGTGTGTGTGTCTGTGTGTGTGTGTGTGTGTCTGTGTGCGTGTGCTGGCACTAGAGCTTAGAATTCAGACCCTCTAGGGCTGGGAAGGTGGCTCAGTGGTAGAGCACTTGCCTTGCATGCATGAGGCCCTGGGTTCGATTCCTCAGCACCACATAAGCAAAAAGAAAAAAGCCAGAAGTGGCACTGTGGCTCAAGTGGTAGAGCGCTAGCCTTGAGCTGAAGAGCTGAGGGACAGCACCCAGGCCCAGAGTTCAGGCCCCACAACTGGACCCCCCGCCAAAAAAAAAAGAATTCAGACCCTCACACTCTCATTTGGCTTTTACCAAAGGTTAGTGCTCCACCAGTTGAGCCACAGCTGTAGTTCTAGCCTTTTGCTTGCTAATTGTAGATAAGAGACAGATTTTCCTGCCTGGGCTGGCCTAAAGCTATAATCCTCAGATCTCAGCCTCCTGAGTAGCTAGGATTACAGACATGAGACAACAGTGCCTGGGTAAGAGAAATTTCCTCCCTCCTTCCCTCCCTTCCTCAAATCTCAAAGCCTCTCTGTCACCTACAGAAATGGTTTTCAAATTCTGCTGTGCATTACAATCACCTGGAAGGTCTGTGAAGGACCTAGGTTTCTGAATCCCATCCCAGAGATCGAGAGAATGTGAGCCTGAAACCCTACATTTTTATCAAGCTCCCAGGTGCTGCTGACCATGCTTGGAGAACAGTTGGCCTATAAGATCAAGGCCAGCATCCCAAGACCGTCCCTCCAAAGTGGTACAACTTAGCCTACCAGCCTTATCATTCACATTCCCAGAGCATTGGCCCAGGTAATTATCCTCTCGCCTGCCCCACGTACACCATGCCCCATCTGGTACAAAGCTAGACCTTCCTTCTACCATCTTGCTCCTTCCCATTGCTCAAGGTACAGCTCACATGCCCCTTCTTCCAAGAAGCCTTCCAAGACTTCACCGGAGATCACAGAAATCCCTCCTGCTTGGGCTTTCTGACTCCTGCTAGATACTTTTAAGGTCTCAGTCCAGATCTCACTCTGATATTGGGAACATGGGCCCCAAGACAGGAAGCCCTTCTTATCTGGGCATCTATATAACTCTGTACAGGCTCAGCACCTGCTTAGTCCCTGCCCACCATAACAGCAGCAAGTCTCTGTACAAGCATCCAGGCATTAAAAAAAACATACCAATCAGCTCCTCTTATCTACTCCTTGAAACAGTCCACGATGGATCCATTGTCTAAACAGCTCTGAGTTAGAACAGATGGCAGCACTTTTGCCCATCCAACCCATGCAGACAGATTTCCTCTATGTGCTGCAAAACCTCACCAGGAAACATAAATGAAGACCACTTCCATGCTCAGCGAGAAGTCATGGGAGGTGCAGCAGTGACTGCAGACCGAGGTCCCCGTCCCAGCTCTGCCTCTGATTAGTTATGGTACTCAGCACTTGAGCTCCAGCCTCTTCCTCCTTAAGGGAGATAACAATAGCAGCTTCTTTCCATGGGTGGTAAAAGGGCAAGGACCCATTATGAACAGTGCTTGAGTTTCCTGGGTGCTTAGCATTGGGCATACATTATTGATCTATATAAAGTGCTTAGCGTAGTAGTACTCAAGAACCATTAGCTATGCTAGTGTTCCTAACTTCCGTGCCAGACATAGTTGTTTTTATTCTTTTTCCCTTCTTATGTTGGTCTTGAGGTTTAAACTCAGGGCCTAGGTACTGTCATTTAGTTTTTTTTCCTCAAGGCTAGTACTCTACTGCTTGAGCCACAGCTCCATTTCTGGCGTTAATTGGAGATAAGAGTCTCACAGACTTTCTTGCCCAGGCAGGCTTTGAACTGTGATCCTCAGATCTCCTGAGTAGCTAGGATTATAAGTGTGAACCACTGGTGCCTGGCTAAGACATGTATTATTATCTCCACTTCCCGATGAGAAAATTGAGGCTCAGAGCAATGAGCTTGCACAATAAAATATTAGCCACTTGAACCGTGCAATGGCTGATCTTTATAGCTCCCTTAGGATGCAGTCTTATCCTTATTTTCATGTGAATGAAAACTGTGTAGTTCAAAGAAGGTAACTTGTGAGTGAAGGCTCAGGATTTGAGCCTGATCTTGCACCCCAGGGGAAAGTGCGCCTGCCAGGATATAGACTACTCTCTATACCCTTCGTATCTGTGACTTCTGGGGAAGCGTTTTCCCCTCCTATCACCGGCCCTGCAACCCCATGACACCCCCTCCCCAAATTTCAATGATCTCAGAGAACAGGTTGCCCACCAAGTATATAACACCCCCTCTTCTTGCCCTGCACGGTACCAAAGGGCACTAAGGAGAACAGAGAGCCCAAGGGGTGGACTGACCGTGACCCCGAAGAAGTTGGTCTCATTCATGGCGTTGAGGATGATCTGGCCCAGCTTGTGGTCTGTGTAGTTGAAGTCCTGGATGCGCTGGTGGCGGCTGCTGGCATGCAGCGTCTCCATAGCCCTCTGCAGGGTCTTGGCGATGACCCAGATGCCGTCGTAGGCGTACCCATGGAACTTGCTGGGCCCTACGCCAGAGCGCTTATTGTTGTATTCCCTCTCGTACTGTTGTGGAGTCTGCAAAAGCAAGTGGTGGGGGTGGGCACCAAGTTACATCAGGGGCATTGGACACACGGGCTCTTCAGTGTCCGCTGTGTGCCCTCATGATGCTGAGCCCTGGATCCTCCTCCTCTCCCTTCTCCCTTCACTCCCTCCTCTCTCTCTTTTCCTTCCTCCTTCCCTCCCTCCCTTTTCTTCCTTCCTTCCTTCCTCCCTCCTTCCCTCCTTCCTTGCTTCCTTCCTTCCTTCCTCCCTCCTTCCCTCCTTCCTTGCTTCCTTCCTCCCTCCTTCCCATCCTTTCTTTTCCTTCCTTCCTTCCTTCCTTCCTTCCTTCCTTCTTTCCTTCCTTCCTTCCTCCCTTCTTCCCTCCCTCCCTTTCCCCCTCTCTCCTCCTCTCTTGCTTGCTTGCTTGTTTTGTGCTGTTCCTGGGGCTTCAACTCAGTGCCTGGATGCTGTCCCTGAGCTTTTTTTTTTTTTGCTCAAGGCTAGCACCCTACCACTTCAGCCACAGCTCTACTTCCAGCTTTTTGGTGGATAACTAGAGAGAAGAATGTCACAAACTTTCAAACTGTGATCCTCAGATCTCAGCCTACTGAGTAGCTGACTGGTGTGAGCCACCAGTACTGGGCCCTTTCCTCTTAATGCTGCAACAACTCAGAAGGTAGGTGTCAGGGCTACTCCCATGTTACAGATGAAAAGACTGATTCAGAGGTTCCCTGGACTAGGGCACAGAACTAGTGAACATGGGGCTGAGACAGAACCGTCTACGGTACATTACTCAGCAAAGGCAGTAATGCACCTTGTCTAGGCCCAACCCCTCCTCGTATTCGCAGGGCCAAAGGCTATAGCACTCATGGAGGCTCACACACCTTATGTCTAAACATTTAAGCTATACCCAGGTCATCACGTGTTCAGTACCAAGGATCTGAAAGACCCAGTTTGAATTCAGAACTGTGGGGGTACTCAGCATTTCAGGCCAGACATTGCCTACTGGGAGCCTGGCCTTCTCTAATCCTCTTCCCTTCCCACCCCCCAACAGCTCCAGCCTCTAACCTCAATCATCTGTGGACCCCCAGAGGCAGGGACTGCCCTCAAGAACTGGAGTTGACCCAGGCAAAAGATCCACCCCTGTGCATAGGGAGATAACACAGGGAATAGTCTAGAAGGCTCCAAGCATGCTGTCCGCCTGTGGGGCGTAGGCCAGGTTCTCTTAGAACATGAACTCTAAGTGTTCATCCCAGCTGCCCAAATGTATAGGCCTCCTGTATCTCCTCCTCTTTTCTTTCACAACACAGTTGGGTCTGGGCATAGCTCAATATTTAAAAAAGAAGAATAGTGGGTTTTTGTTTGTTTTTTGCTAGTCCTGGGGCTTGAACTCTGTTGCCTGGACACTGTCCCTCAGCTCTTCAGCTCAAGGCGAGAACACTGCCACAGCCCTACTTCCGGTTTTCTGGTAGTTTATTGGAGATAAGAGTCTCAAGGACTTTCCTGCCCAGGCTGGCTTTGAACCATGATCCTCAGATCTCAGCCTCCTGAGTAGCTAGGATTACAGGCGTGAGCCACCAGTGCCCAGCAAATAAATAGTGTTTTTCTTTTACTGAGCTGAATTTCACAAAAGATTTCATAGGTGACATTCACATTTTGATTGTGGCCATGAAGTACTGAAACTGCCTTTTTGATGCCACCTGGGGATCCACAGCTCTCTGCCCCTCTGGGCCTTTTCTCAAATCACTCTGACCTCCTTGGCCAGCAAAGTCATCAGAGACCACACTTCATCTCTGGAAAAGCCCTCCTTGGGGGCAAATCACACAGAGAAATCACTGATTCCATCCTTGTCTGTGTATACTGGGAAAGGCCCTTAGAATTGGTTAGCCAGGCCTCCTGGGTATACAGCCTGAGCACAGGGAGGTCCAGAGACTTACACAAAGCCACAGAGCTTATGTGTGCATGCATGGTCAGATGACCTCCCCCCCCCCCCCCCCCCCCCCCCCCGTCCCACCTCATCTGAATCTTCCTTCTTTGATGCTGAGGTCATCACTGTACTTGGGAAGCCAACACAAGTTGTTTTTGACATCTAGTAGTCAGGGAAGGGAGTTGATGTGTCATCAAAAGCAAGGCCTTTAAGCTGGGTGCCAGAGGCTCACACCTCTAATCCTAGCTACTTAGGAGACTGAGGCCTGAGGATCACAGTTCAAAGCCTACTTGGGCAGAAGGGGTTACAATTACATGGGCAGGATAATGCGTACATTTCTTACCAAGCATTGCAGCCTCCATATGTGTTCTAATTGCTGACCTGTCTTGTCTTCAAACCAGACATACCTGCTCAGGCCCCCCCTCCTTTTTATTGGTTGGTTGTGGGGCTTGAACTCTAGGCCTAGGCGCTGTTCCTGCCTTCAGTTCAAGGTGAGCACTCTACCACTTAAGCCCCAGTGCCACTTCTGGTTTTCTGGTGGTTTATTGGAGATAAGAGTCTCACAGACTTTCTTGCCTGGGCTGGCTTTGAACTGTGAGCTTCAGATCTCAGCCTCCTGAGTAGCTAGGATTACAGGCATGAACCTTCACATCCCTTCCCAGCCTCCCCCCTCCCCCCCCCCAACCCATGGAACTCTTATCACCAATTGACCACTGAAAGTGAAGCTGTGGCTGAAAGTGGTAGAGCACTAGCCTTGAGCAAAGGAGCTCAGGGACAGAGCCACAGTGCTCAGGCCCTGAGTTCAAGACCATACAACCAGAAAAAAAGGCAAGGGTTTTGGGTGGGTGGGGCCTACCATGACAAGAAGCAGGCACTCTTGTGGGGTCAGCCACACAGGTGGTACATCTGCCTGTCCAGACATGAGCCTGTCCCAGCCGCAAGGTTTCCTATTTGCTAGGTGGGCATGCAACCATGTAACTATGTGAGCCACACACCCAGCTCTTTTGTGCTTCATTTATTTTTTAGATAAGGTCTCCCCCCCCCATTTCCCTCCCCCCTCCCCCACCCTGGCCCCCGGCCCGGCCCAGCCTAGAATTCAAGCCTCCTATCTATTCCTCCCACATAGCTGGGACTACAGGTGAGTCCCAGCACACCTGATTTATTTGTTGAGATGGGAATCTAACAGTGTGCCTGGACTGTCCTCAAACCATGATCCTCCTGATCTCTACCTCCCATTTCTGGGATTACAGGTGTGAGTCACTGCACCTGGAGTTGTTCTTTCTCGTCTCAGGTCCTATTTGGGAAGCTCAGGCTTTCTCTCAGCTCACAGTTTCCCTTGGAAGCGCAGCGTCTCCAGCCATCACGGCTGTGTCTCTCATGAAAAACACACAGCAGTGTGTCCCTGGGGTTCCTCTAGAAGCCAGCCTGCTTCTCTGCCAGCACAGCTAGTCTATCTGAGCCACCCAGTTAGTCACACACTGCTGCCCACCATAAAGTCTCAGTGTTTGTCCAGGAAGGCAGGCTTTGAAGTGTTGTCATCATTTGTGGCCATTTCCAGTCCTCCTGGGATCATGCAGGGGTCCAGAACGAGGTGTGCTATCTTCCTTAAACCTCTTGGTCCTTCATTCCATCAAGCTTGCTTGCACCCCAGGGCTTTTGCTCTGGATGTATGCTGTATCCAGAAACTTCTCCAGCTCTGTGCCTCCTGAAGCTGAACCCCAGCTCTCTCTCTTCTGTCTTTACTTAGGATTGTGTGTCCATCCACCCCTCCCTCACACCCCACTAGTGTTAGGCTCCATTTGTGTTCTAATTGCTGACCTGTCTTGTCTTCAAACCAGACATACCTGCTCAGGCCCCCCCCTCCTTTTTATTGGTTGGTTGTGGGGCTTGAACTCTAGGCCGAGGTGCTGTTCCTGTCTTCAGTTCAAGGTGAGCACTCTACCACTTAAGCCCCAGTGCCACTTCTGGTTTTCTGGTGGTTTATTGGAGATAAGAGTCTCACAGACTTTCCTGCCTGGGCTGGCTTTGAACTGTGAGCTTCAGATCTCAGCCTCCTGAGTAGCTAGGATTACAGGCATGAACCACCGGCACCTGACTATTCAGGCCCTTTGTACACCTCTATTTTTCCATCCCTAAAATTCAGGAAAATACCTGTTCATATACTACAGGGCCAAAGAATTCACTCCAGATAGAAATAAAGGTACAATTCCACTGTGAATGAAAGTACTCCCTGCCTTGTGTCCTTGGCAATAGGAATTTTCATTTTAAAAATCATTGTCAGTTTGCTAAAATAAAAAAAGAAGAAAAATATTCTCTTATTTTCAACTTTCCTATCTCTGATTGATAGAGTGAGAGTGAGTTAATTTCACATACTGACCAATAGTTCTTTATTTTTTGGGATAGTTTCTTCTCATCATATTGCTATGGTGATAGTTATATCTTTTAAAGGTTTGTTCTGATGTGACTTGTTATTTTCCATCTTTTATTACTTGGCTGTGTTTTCTTTGGTTTCAAACGTGATTTCTGGTTGTGAATTTAGATGTTTCTTAAGTATTTAAAAGTTACTTTGGAGTACATCTCTCTGATTCATCTCTCTAAGTATAGAATGATGAGGCCTTTTGATTTCTTCTGTCCTACTGGATTGCTCGTAGGAGTAGTCTCCTAGGTAAACGAAGGCATCCAAGGGTGATGGTGTATGTGTTAGTCAGAGTCCTATCACTATAACCAGATGCCTGAGACAACCAACTTACAAAGAAGAAAGTGTGTTTCGGGCTCCCATTTTTGAGGTTCAGTCCAGGTTTAGTTGGCCCCATTGTTTTGGCCATGGTGAGGCAGAGCAACATGGCAGGGAACATGTGGAGAAAACTCACTCATATCACCAGAAAAGGAGCAAAGAGAAAGAAGCAGACAGGGGTTCTACAATCCCCCCCCCCTTTTTTTTGAGGCAAATTCTCACTATGGAGTCAAGATTGGCCTGGAAATCATGATCTTACTGTTTCAGTCTGTTGCATGCTTTTATTACAGGCATATGCAACCATGCCTAGTTTTCAGATGATATTTCTAGACAGTTCTCCAACCAGAATGTGGTTCTGGATCATCCTTCAAGGCTTTTTATTTAAAGTAGGAGATCTGGACCTGAGGTATTATAGTCTCACCAGGAGGTAACTGAGTTTGTTTGTTTGTTGGTCATGAGGCTTGAACTCGGGACCTGGGCACTATACCTGAGCTCTTTTGCTCAAGGCTAGCACTCTACCACTTTGAGCCACAGCTCCACTTCCAGTTTTCAGGTGGTTAATTGGAGATAAGAGTCTCACAGCCTTTCCTGCCTAGCTGGCTTTGAACTGCAATCCTCAGATTTCAGCCTCTTGAGTAGTTAGGATTACCAGTGTGAGCCACTAGTGCTGGGCTAAGATTTTTTTTTATTACCTCCTAGGAACAGTGTGTGTGCGTGTGTGTGCACATGTGTGTGTATGCACACATGAGTGTGCATGTATATGTGTGTGATGATGTTTGTGTGCATGTACATATGTGTGTGTATGTATGTGGGCAGTAAGAAGACCAAGACCATATAGTTTATTTGCATTGGCCCCTGAGCCAATTGAAGCCCCTCTGTCTACTTTTTATACCACCACTTACATCTTTTCTATCTTATAAAGCAGCTTTTCCCCAGGGACAGGAGTGGAAGTAGGGCTGGGAATACTGAAGTATAGCTGTTGGCCATGTTTCTGTGGGAGAATCCTTGGACACAAGTATGGCTAAGCTTAAAAATGATTTCTTTCCTGAAGTTTTTGCAACCAGGCCCTTATTTTATTCCAGGCCCTTCACCACTGTGTCTAGCATTGTGGGACCAAGAAGAAGCCCTCTCCATTATAGGTGAAGAAGGAGTAGTTGTCCCTAAAGCAGGCCTCCAATTATACAGGGCAGGCAGCTTTCTCTATTTGTAAAGCTGCTACTGACTGCTTATCAGTGGCTCATCCTCCGAGGTCAAGCTTATTGTCAGGTGCTAGAAGTTTCTGAGAAGACAATGGTCTAGACAGATTGTTCCCTTACCAACAGTTGTGCTCCGGAATAGTTTTGAACTGCAGCTGTTGGAACTTGGAATACATTTCCTACAGAAACTAGAGTATAGTTTGCCAGGTTAGCTCACACAAGCTTGCTAATCCCACAGTGTTGTGGGAATGCTGTTCCAACAGAACCAAGCTGGGCCAGGGAGAAGCACAGAAGGAGGGAATTTGAAGAGATGCATCCTTCCCCCCATCTCCAGCATCCTACTCCCTGCTCCCCTCAAACAGGCAACATCCTGTCTGGTACCCCTGTGGGAGGTCTGATTCCAGAGCCTGGTTTGGAGAACTGCTGGATCCTCTCAGCAGAGACTTCCAGGTGTTTGTGGCATACCTCCTCTTCCAGCTGAGCATTCCACCCCTGAATGCCTGCTGCTCCTATGACCCTTGTTCCTTGGTGGAGACATTTATGGCCCTGTAACTCATGTTCAGCCTGTTATATCTTCCTGTGGGGCCACATGCCACATGGCTTCTCCCTTCAAAGAGCTGAGGAGAGGGATGCATTCACCCCTCCCAATGGTCAGTCTCTCCCTACTATGCTAAATCATCTCGGCTCACATTTCTACTAGGACGCTGATGAAATGGCTTATGCCAGGCAAAAGCTTCCACCAAGGACACTTAGGAAAGCAGAATACAATAGAAAAGACATCAGAAAGCAACCAGGGCCACCAGGATTGAAGAGCCGAGAAAGAGAATTGGTTTGATATGGACATAACATTCATGCTGAGTGCTTGTTGGTTTGTTAAGCAGGGAGGTTTGTTGCAGACACAGGAAGTACTGGGCCAGGGCTTTTAGCAGTCCCTCGCTGGGAATATCATGGCTGAGGTGCAGGATCACCAAGACAGCAAGATGTGCAGGGCTAAGGATCCAGAAGACATGGAACCACAAGAGAGGAAGTCCAGCTTCCTAAATGGCTCTGCCATGCTAGATATTGACAGCTAAATTGAACAAAGCAAGGGGCTTAGAAACCAAGCAAAGTAAGAAGGAAACAAATAGATTGGTTAGAGCCTCAGGAATAGGAAGATAAAAATTGGATTCTAGAGCCAGTAAACACCCCAGGGTTTCCAGGAAGAACATTGAAAGACCAAAAACTAGGAATCAGAGCAAATCAGAATAGTCTGTGCCTTTTAAACACCCCAACTGAACCCGCATTTAAGAATGTTCTCTAGAGAAAAGTAACACCACACAGATGTTTTAATAAAAGAGAGAAGAAAGAACAAAAGAAAAAAATAGAAAGAAAACCAGAGTTGATCCACAAGTCTTGAAGTCCTTGACATAATGAACTTTGAACACAGCGAGGTGCCCATGTTAAAGGAAAGAGATGGAAAGCTACAGAAACTCTCCAGAGAACAGAAAGCTACAAAATGAAAAAGAGAAAATAAAGTGGAAATTCTAAAGATGAAAAAATACAACTACTGAAAAATAATTCATAGGTGAGACAGTGTTTTAGGACCACCAGAAAGTAGAGTAGAGAACAGGCGTTACTTAGTGGTAAATATTCAGACTGAAGGAAGCACAAGGAAGAAAACTGATAGAACGTAGGACACAAGCACCAGATAAACATAGGGTTAGAAATGTATCACATCTAGGAAGGTGAGCAAAGGGACATTATTCTAGAATTTCCTCCAACACACATCAATCCACAGCTTCATGAGGTTCTATAAAGCTTGGCAAATTCCAGCCAAGACAAACACAAAGAAGATCTCACTTGACCATAGCACATAAAACTGTTGAAGACCAAAACAGTTAAAAAATAAATAAAAACTTTGAAAGGTGCAATACGTCTGACAGCTGACTTCTTAGGAACAATGGAAGCCCAAGGACAATGGGACAGTATTTTACAGTTACGAAAGAAGGAAATAGACAAGCTAGAGCTGCTCCTTAGCTAATAAGGGAAGAAAACCGGGGTTGGGGAGGGGAAGGAGAAGATTGTAGTCAGGAACTCATGGTATATAACACAAAATTAAGGAAAGTAAGGAAGGGGTGGGTCAAAGGGGGATGAGATGATGAAGGGGGTAACACTGATCAAAATGAATTGTTTTCATAAACTGCTTTGCTAAATGGTACCTCCTTTTGTACAACTACTTAAATATAATAAAAATTTAAAAAAACGTAAAGGAGAAAGGAGGAAAATTTCAATCATCCAGAAACGAAGATAACTTGTATCCAGTAGACTCGCAGTGAAAAAAGGACTCAGAGGAATACTTCAGGCAGAAAGATAATGATCCTCAACAGAGCAGAAACACAGGGAGGAAAGGGAGGTAATAGAAGGGGTTCATCTGAGAGACCAGGGCCAAGATACCCAAGAAAATCTTAAAGAGGGAGAACAGAGATTAAGGATTTATACTACCAGGTATTGATTTCATAAAATTGCTGTGATCAGGACAATGTGGTATTGGTTAAAAGACAAAGAGAAAGGAAAGATAATTGAAGGCCCACAGATTATCCACACTATAGACAGTCATTTGATCTATGACAAAGATGATACTGTAGTTAGGAATAATGGCCCTTTCAATAAAGGGTCCTGAATCAATTGTCCATAAGGAAAACATATATTGTTTTGGAGCATGTATGTAGATTCTACATTTCAGTATATAAGGTATAATTAACATTTAAAAAAGACAAGATAGGAAAATTTCTTCATGATCTTGGATGAACAAAAATCACAGCTGGGCACTACTGGTGGACCATGTATGTAATAATACTGGCTACTCACAAGGGTGAGATTGGGGGGATCACAATTCAAAGACAGCCTGAGTAGTAAAATCTGTGAGGATCCATCTCCAAAGTAAGTATTAAAATGCCTGGCTAAAGAAATAGCCCAAATGATAATCGGTCAAGCAAGCAAGCTGGGTAAGCAAAAGATCTGGTACTATAAAAAATGCTTACACAGAACAAAAATATACTATTAATAAAAAGACTAATAAATTGGATTATGTGGGCTGGGGATGTATCTCAGTGGTACAGTACTTTCTTAGCATGCACAGGGCCCTGGGTTCAATCCCCAATAAAATAAATATAAATAAATAATAAATCCTCAATAAAATAAGAATAAATAAGTAATATCTTAAAGTAAGTTGGATTATATTAAAATTTAGAATTTCTGTTCATCAAAATATATCATGAGTCAGGTACTGGTGGCTCATGCCTGTAATCCTAGTGATTCAGGAGGCTGAGATCTGAGGATTATGATTCAAAGCCAGCTAAGGCAGAAAATCCACAAGACTTTTATTTCTAATTAGGCACCAAAAAGCTATGGCTTAAGGAGTAGAGTTCTATCCTTCAGTAATAAAAGCTCAGGGACAGTGCCTAGGCCTCAATTCCAAACCCCAGGACTAACATATACGCATAAAACACAAACAACAACAACATCAACAACAAAATATATTTAGAACTTCAGGTGTAGCTCAAGTAGTAGGGTACCTGAGTTCATGCCTCAGTACTGTGTATATGTACATGTACATGTATATGTATGTGTATATGTATGTATGTATGTATCTATCTATCTATAGTGAATAGATAAGCCACAGAATGGGAGAAAATGATACATATAATTATCAAAGGCTTCATATCTAGAATATTTAAGAAGTTTCTACCTACCTTCAAGGCCATTCTTAAGTGAAAAAAGAACTGCAAATCTGTGGGGAACAAGCAGATAATCCAACAGGCCAAAGACTTGAACGGGCAACTCCAAAAAGGGTATCAAAGTGACTAACAAAGACATGAGAAATGCCAACTTCATCAGCTATCAGGAAAACGCAAGTTAAAACAAAAATGAGATAACACCGCACACCCCCTAGATTGACTAAAAATAAAACCTGATAGCACCCAACGTTGTAAGCATGTTCAGTGCCTGGAAGCCCCGCTACCGGTTGGAGGGGGTGTAACATGGTGTAACCACTTTAGAACACTGATGGGCTCTGTCTACTAAAGCTGAGCATGTGCTCCCCCTATGACTCAGAAATTCCACCCTCGAGAATGACCCCAAGAGCAATGTTGAACACGAATTCATCACAGCACATCAAATGCCCAGAAATAAACCAAACAAAACATGGGTGAGAATTCTACCCATAAATTGAAAACTTACTAAAATGCAGAAATAGGCAAAGTTTTTGCAGTGGATGACTACATTACCAAAGAGCCAGTTTTCCTCAATCAATCCACAGGTTTGATAAAAATAAATGAAATAAAAATAAATTCCCACAAAAACCAGGACAGGTTTGTGCATGTGATGATGACCTGATTTAAAATGTATATGGAAATGCAAAAGGCCAAGAATAGCTGAGCCAATCTCCAAGAATTACTACAGACGAGGACCTACTTACTAATAGTACAAAGCTAGAGAACCCAAGGTGTTTTGAGGAAAGACAAAGAGCTGAAAGAGAAAATGAGGTTTGGAAATGGAACCATGTACCCACAGCCATTTGATTGGTAATGAGCTGACATCATAGCACACCATGGAGAAAGTTGGGCATTTCCATAAATGATTCTGGGTCCAACATAAAACCAGATGAGAAAGAAGAGAAGAGAAAGAAGAAGAGAAGGAATCATGATCCTTACCTCATACCATACACAAGCACACATTGTCAGGTTGATTGTTGATCTAAATGTGGAAGACCAAACACCAAAGCTTCTATAAGACAAAGGTGGAAAATACCCTCATAGCCTTGGGGGTAGATCATATGAAAGAATTTTTGTCCATTAAAACAACCCATTTATAGGACTTCAAGGTAGATGTATTTAAATTAGCTTCTCAAATCTCCTAAACCATTTCAAATAGCTTTTTAGCTATAAAAATCCTATATAAAAATATTATTTTGATTAATCACCCAACTCAGAAATGACCAGGACTATAAAATGACTGTTTGCAACAATCCAAAGGTTAACACCTGTGCTTTTGTCCCATCATACTCTGGCGTGAGATTGTTGTGGCAAACAAGCAGATTGATGAAACCATGGCCCAGACAGAACTTTGGAACCATGAAATTTGGATTGGAGTAATTGCCCTGGAAGACTTTAAAGTCTTCACTAAAGTTGACGATGTTGCAAGAAGCAGCAGGATGGATCAGAGCCCCTCCTACAAGACAAAGACTTCAAGGCTTATATAGACACCAAAAGATGTAACCTTAAGCCCACAGCAATATACCCCGCATGGCTCTGGTGAACACTTTTGGGGTCTCCCCATGGGTACAGTGGGCATGCTGTCCCAGTCTCACAGTGGATTAGGAGCAGAGAATGATCATGAAAACTTTTCTTATCAACGACACTCTCTCTAAAGAAAGCACTTTGATATATCTATATATCTGTATCTTTATATAGATATAACTATATCTATAGAATCTATATAGATTACATAGATAGTACTTACATAAAGATTACAGATTATGTAATATAATCTATCATCTTGATTACTGAACTTTTTAGCATCCTTAAATTTTGCCCTTTGCGTCCACCCAGGCTGTAGTGACTGGGGCTGCTTGGTGGGTAAGAGGGACACTACTCAAGGTCATCAGTTCAGCTAAACATAAACACAGGGGTCAATGGGTCCTATGTGGCTGGGACCCGGGGGGTTCTGAAGAACAGGTAGGGAAATGATTAGTGGGTCCTCTGCTTGGACGGGAACTGAGGATGGGTGGGAGGAGACATTAACTTATCTTTGGGGTGGACCTGACACTTTCTGATTCTCAGAGGTGGCAGGCATCCCTGGGTGATTTCGGTTACCTTGTCACCATGGGGTTGCATGGGAAATGCCACCCTTTCCTTCAGAAACTGCAAGAACAAGGCTGGATCTCTTTGACGTTTGGAGTCATCTAGGTTGTCCATAACTGTAGGGTGAGTGAGTAGCCCCAAAGTGTCCCAGGTATGGGTCATTGTGGGGAGCAGCTGCCTCCTGTACACTCAGGTAAAGCAGTAGAAAACAAAAGTAGAGGACGCTGTTATAAATGCTAGGATATTTCCTCAGGAGAACTTCCTGAGGAAGGTCCTCAAGTGCATTCCCAAGGCCTGTGCTCCCCTGGGCAGCTCCCTCCACTGGGGGAAAGGTGACATTCATGCTCCATTCTCTGCATTTGCAGCCCTTCTGAGTCTTGCAACCCAGGCTCCGCCCCTTTCCTGCCCCACCCCTTTTAGACCCCACCCCTCTCACTCCCTGCTCCTCTCAGACCTTGCCCATCTCAGGCTCCGCCCCCTCAGTCCCTGCCTATCCAGACCTCGCCCTTTCAGGTCATGCCCCTTCCAGGCCACGCCTCCACAGGCCACGCCCACCTCTCCACCTCACAACTTTGACCTTCCCCAGGTCTCCAGTTATCTCTTATCCAGCTGCCTTTGGGGGTTTCTTCCTTAGTTTTTGCATTTTCCTCAAATTTCATACTAATTTCTCATACTTTTTTTTAAGATTTAAAGATATCTGTGCAACCAAGTATCTTAATAAATTGCAAATTTTGACACCCTTAAAAATAACATTTACCAAAATAAAATGACTTATTTCTGCTCATTATTCAACAACTCAAAAAGTTTTTCTTTTCCACAGAGGCATTGATTTTGGTATGAAAACATTTCCTTAGGCATTTTCTAACCAGGTGCCAACATGATCTAAGGACTTGTTTACAAAATCCATCCTAATGATTTGCTACCTTTTGACAAATCCATAAATCATTGCTGTAGACGTTGGCTCTGATTGAGATTAAATAATGAATAAAATTATATATATATATACACTTTATTATGATACTCTGTTTTTTCTTCCTTTAAATGGAATGGGATCTGTAAGAGCCCTGGGTTGGGTGGAAGAACCATTTGTGGGGGCCCTGGGACCTGGCTCAGTCAGGGCAAACATAAGTACAGCTATTCTCACGTGGGTCACTACCACTCAATCTAGATCCCCTCCCCCCCCCCGGTCCAGACAGGGACGTTAGAAATACTGTCACAGGCACCCTCGACCTTGAACAGTCCTGGGACTCCCAGGGGCAGTGGGTAGAAGACATCGGTTCCCCCATCTGTGGTCTCACCCTCAGCTGTGCCAGCACCCTGCACAATCTGCTGTCAGCTCCACTGACCGAGGGAAGCAGCAGGATGGAGGGCTCACGTCAAGCTTATCCAGCTGGGGTCCCTCACTCCAGCCCAGGACAGAGCAATGAGACATGAATGAGACCACATTCCAGGTCATGGGAGTGCAGAACAGAGCCCCGGCCGAGCCTTGACAGCCCTGTAGTTGGTGTTGTAAAAGCCAAGCCCATGCTGGTGGCTCACACCTGTAAGCCTAGCCACTCAGGTGGCTGAGATCTGAGAATCATGGTTCGAAGCCAGCTCAGGCAGGAAAAGTCTATGAGAATCTTATCACCAATTAGCCAGCAAAAAGCTAGAAACAGAGCTGTGGCTCAAGTGGTAGATCATCAGCCTCGAGCGAAAATGCCAAATGAGAGTATAAGGCCTCGATGTCAAGACCCAGCACTAAAACAACAGCGAAGCAAGCCAGGTCCCCGCCTCTCAGCCAACCACAGTGTGGTTCAGCTATGACGCATCCGTACCTCAGCAGATTCTCACTGCTCCCTTGGAGGCATGTACAGCTATTTCCCTTTTACATGTGTCAAGGCTCAGAGAGGCCAAGTCGTTGACTCAATGTCACAGCGCCATCCAGAACATTAACCACGTACCTTTGGCTAACATGATCAGCCAGGATGAATCGGGATTGGGGGACAGGGAGGAGGGGGGAGGGTTGGATCTATGAAAGACAAACGGAGGCACTGACCTTCCCCGAGATGGTCTTGTTCTGCTTGGAGCTGAGGGGCTCAAAGTCCACGCCGATGTATCCCTCCATGGCAGCCAGCATGTTCTTGTGCAGACAGCGGGATGAGTTGGCCTCTATGTGCACCTGCTCCCACCAGGCGGGCTCATACCAGCCCGGGATGATCCACTGGTACTTGCTACCGTACATGCTCTCCTCGAAGGCCTGCGCGAGACACAGGCCGGGAAGGCAGTGGTGAGATGTTGGCTCTTTGAGAGGCCTGGAAAGAATCAGGCTTCCTTCTCTCCAGACTCCATTCCCTTTCCTAATCACCTACTCTGTCTCCACCCTGTCATCCTGTCAAGGATCTGAGATAGTTTATAGACAACATGCACCACAAAGTAATAAGCACGGAATGAAACTGAAAACAGAAAGGCTTGGGAGCATAAAAATACGATGTTTTCAGGAGTTGAGGAGAACCATCTATAGACAAACAGATAAAAGATTCCACTCAAAATTAATCTACATATTTCATGGTGAGCTTACTGGTGATATAAGAGAAAAGGGGAAAAAGCTGATTTACATTGTTCTCATCATTAATAAAGAGAAAATATAATAGGTCTTTGGGGAAATAAAGTAGGATTTTTTTTTGTCTTTAGTCCTAAAATGTGCCTCTTATGATGGCTACTAAGTGGCCAGCACGGTACTTTTCAAATGGCCAGGACTGTTAATTGTTAAGTGGGAAGTTCCTATAAGATTCTACTTGGTAAACTGAGAAGTCTCTACATTTTTGCATGTGTTAATCTGGGCATGCCATGTATAAGTTCAGATCTTCCCCCAAGGCCCCTTCCATTTGTACATCCTGCCTGCAGCTGCCCTCCATGTCCACCTACGATGGGCAAGGAAGGCAAGTTATGTAAGAGTCCGGGGCCCATGCTGGAATGCTCAAGGGCTGTCTGGACACCCAAGCAGGTGTCCATCCGGGGCTCTGAGGCATGGACCACTAGGTGAGGAGGAGGCGGAGCAGAAGCTTGGGTCAATTGACTAGTACCCTGGTCTACCACCCTCCCTGGGGGCCAGCCCTTTACAGGGAACTTTCCAGAACACAGCTTTGCCCATGGAATGACTAAATGAGGTCTCCACCTGCAGCAGCTAGGCCTCATGGCCAATCAGCATAACCACCCCTTCACTTTATCCAAGGGATCAAGCAGGCAAGGAATTATTGCTTCTGTTTTAGAGATGAGGCATCTAGGAGCCGGAGATACGGAGCGGCTGGCCTGAGGACACACAGCTGGCACTGTTTAAGCCCCGAACTGAGCTCGGAAGGCTGGGGATTTAGACTAGCTAAGGTGGAGGAGACACAGACGGTGACAAGCCATGCTGCTCTGCAGCTCAAGTGTACATTTTGCCCTGGGTTATAAATAAGCCTGCACTGGCTGGTATCTGTGCTCCCACCGGGTGTCCGCTCAGATCTGGGGAGCCCAGCATGGTACAGCAAAGCTGGGCGATGGTGTTTGGCTGGCAAAAGCCACCGCAGTCTCCATCTGGTCTGTGCCACAACCCGGCAGGGGCAGGAATGCTCAAAGGGATCTGCTCTGATGGCCCCCTCATCGTCACCTGCTCCTCCATCCAGGGGAGAGAGGGTGGTGGAACCCCCCCATGGAACCTTCAGCAGAGACCCCCCCAGGTGGCCTCAAGCAGTGGTTCCCCGCCCGGGGGTCCCACATATGGCCTGGACACCCAGCCTCGAGCTCTAAGCAAACCTCTCTGAAGGTTTCAGGGGTGGAAGCTCTAGAGGAAATGTCACCCTTACCCCAGGGCACTAGTGCTGCCAGGGAGAAGTGTGTGTGGGGGGGGGTGACAGTCCAACACTGTGGGGACACAGGCCTGGCCAGGCCTGGGGAGAAAGGCAGCCAACCCAGGGTCACAGGCCCTACTGGCTTAGGGAAATGGGCCCAGTCAGGCCCAGGGACATGGGCTTGACCAGCCTCAGGAACACAGGCATCCAGGCCTAGAGACACAGGCCTAGTCAGGCCCGGGGACACAGGAGGCCCAGGTTCTTGGCTCCCTGATTCTGCCATCCAATATATCTCAGAACTTCCCCAGTCCCTGCAAGCCTGATGTTTACAACCTCATTCAACTTCCTGACCCCAAGGTACAAGAGAAAAGAGATCTGTGGCCGACCAATCTCTCACAATGTCACCCGGCATGGCCTTAGTCAAGGAGGGGAAGATTGGCAGGTGGACAATGACTTGGGTGCCCAGGCTCTCATTCTGTGGGCTTTACTCCTGTCCTGGGGAGCAGCAGGGAGCCAGGGGCATCCAAGTGGAGACAGAATTAACCAAGTTAGAAGCCCATAGGGAGAAAAAAGTTCATTGTTTTGATGGGGTTAGGAGTCAGGTGAATAGGGCCTGGGGCCCAGCCTGCCATGGGCGGGCGATAGGGGTGAGGGGTGGAGGCCTCTATTTCCCCACGTGGAAAATGGGAGATCATAGCTTCCTCACTCCTACTATTACTGGAATGGTCAAAGGAGAAAAGGTGCTTTTTGAGATGGGCGTGGTAGTGTACTCTTGTAATCTCAGCAGTTGGGAGGTAAAGTTGGAAGGAAAGAGAGCTCAGGCCAGCTCAGACCTTGTCTCAAAACCTAAACAAAAAAAATCTATGTGACTTGTTGCATGGGGTGTATACTTTGTAGCCAGCTTTACAGGACTCAGGATGAGAGCATGAAGAGTTTTCACTTGTCCTACACTTCTGGCCTGCAAGCAGGCAGGACCTGGGTGGCCCTGGGATCTAAGTGTTTCCCTCCCTCGGGCAGTGTCCACAGTGAGCTCTGATGAGCATCTGACTGAGTGGCCTGGGAGGTGGGGGACAGTTAAGGGGCTGGGGCAGGTAGGAACAGTTGATTCAGAGGCTCTGTGACTGCCCAGCCCTGCCCTGAAGGCTCTTGGATAGGGGACAGAGCACTGAGCATGGAGCTTCTGCTCCAGGGAGTCCAGATTGCAGCCTGCAACCCCTCATGACTGGCCGCAGTGACCAGGTAAAGTGCAGTGACCTGGTGGAAGAGGCTTGGTGATCTTAGATGCCAGAGACAGACAGACCCGCATTACTTACACAGCAGAACACCTTGGCTGCCATGTGCTGGTCGAACTGGCCCAGGATGATCCGGACATCATTCCCCTGGGGATAGAAAGGCAACAGCGGTGAAGGGAAGCGGTGACAGGTATCCCTGAGAGTTGGACACAGAACAGGCCCTCCTACCCAGGCTACTGGGGGACCTCTGCCCATATGGAGCCCTTCTTCAATCTTCTTATTCACCTTACCTGTGGGGAAACTGAGGCTGGAGGGGAGGAAAGACCCTTTTGAGGTCCCCTGGGGAGCTGGTGGCAGGGACAAGACCCAAGTCAGCCATATTCTCCCCTCCCCCCCCCATTCTAGAATTTTCTACCTCCTTGACAGTAGATCTCTCTCAGGTATATGAAAACCTTAGCACCACCAACAGACCCAGGTGGCCTCAGGTAGCTTCCCCCCACTCCCCCCACCCCCTAACACCCCCCTCAGTTTTCTCTGAGATAATCTGGGAGGTTTGCCTGAGATAATCCCCTTGAAGCACATGACACAATGCCTGGCAGATGAGGAAGTGCTTCTAAGTGCCAGCTACCTTACGGTTCAGGAAGTATTTTGCCATTCTCCCCACTCCCCTGACCTATCTTGACTTTGAAGGAAAACTTACATCTACCAACTCTAGAAGCAGATCGCTTCCGTGAGCTCAGTGTGGCTCACAGGTGCAAGCTGTACAATGACCCCTGGAACTCAGCCATTCAACAAAGATTTACCAAGCGTCTGTCTGAGCTTGCCTCTGGGCCCTTGGTCATGCTCGGGGATGGGGACACAGCCTGGACCCCACCCTGCAGACAGCACCAGGCCTGGAGGATGTGCTGAGCATCCAGGAGGCCAGCTAGGCCCTGTCCAGCACCATCTCCCCAGCGACGGCCTCCTGGGTGGCCCAGCCTGATAGGAGCTGTGGCCTCACTGTGCGTCCTCGTCCCCTCCACAGGCCTGCGGGCCTCTGACGCATGGAAGCCAGCCCTTATGGATCAGTTTTTAGCATCGTTCAAAATTGGAAAGTGCTGACTAGGGGGGCCATTTTCCTCATCGTGTGCTTTAGCAAAATAAAGAGGGCCTGCCTGCTAAAATCATCCTTCGTTTGCAAGCAAGAATGGAAAGTAGAGAAGGGGGAGCATGCTTGCTCTGAAAAGACTTGAAAGGATCTTTCGCAGAGCAGTTGACGGAAGACGAGCTTTTGTCACCGCCACGACTGCAGTGCTATAAAAAGTCCAAGCTGCTTCCGTTCATGGACAGACTCCCAGGCGCATACTCCTGGGCCGTCCTCCTTATGGCTTCAATTGTAGCATACTGCTTCCTACTAACAGCATCCATCCATCCATCCATCCATCCATCCATTAATTCATCCATCCATCCATACTTCCATCTGTCCATCCACTCATCCATTTATTTATGATGCATCTATTCTCTGATGCAACAGGGGTAATATGTTGTGGGTTCTAAGCCCATCTCCAGCTGCACACCCTGGGTCTTATGTCCTGGAGCCCCCATTTTTGTGGCTGTGTATGGTGTGGGGAGCAGGAGGGCTTGAACTCAGGGTCTGGACACTGCCTCTGAGTTTTTGTGCTCAAGGCTAGTGTTCTACCACTTGTGCCACTTTGCCAGTTCACTGGAGCTCAGAGTCTCAGCAACTGACACTGCCCTGGGCTGGCTTTGAACCATGGTCCTTAGAGCTCCTGTTTGGCAGGATTGCAGGAGTGAGCTACCAGTGCCCGGCTGAACCCCCATTCTCCATCTCTGGTGTGGAGCTGACCCTTGCTGTCTTGCTGGGTAGTGCAGGACTCATGCTATCAAAAGCCCATTGCTGGATTCAGGCTGCCCCCTCCCTTCCCCCCTCACGGGAGCTCTTCCTCAATGAGTTCATCTTCTGCCTCTCTCCAACTGCCTATTCTGTTCTCACCTCTTTGCTCTGCTGCTCACCCCGGTCAATCCCATCACCACCCACACATGCCCTGTGTATGCCGTGGACACTTGGGTGCAGCCTCATCTCCTGCCATCCATAGGACAGCTCATGTGTCCTGCCAGCAGCATGTCCCCAGCGGAAGCCACCATCTCCCCTTCATCTCTGGGAATGGCTCTCCTCTAGAATTGGTAGCATGGGAACCATCTTGCACTCACTGTCCCCCTTCTCCTCCCCCATCCAAACTCTAACAGGAACCTGCTGTTTTTTTCTGCTCACCAGCTCCAGAGTCAGCCAGTCTCTGTAGCCTGCCAACCTTGTTCTAATTACCTCCCTCCTTCCATGGGGAACAGAAGATCTCTACTCTCCAACCTATCCTACCCACCCCATACCTGGCCTCCACAGACTGGACAATGGGGTCCCATCAAGATTCAGATCTGAATTCCTTATAACATTCTAGATTCTTTACCCACTGACTTTGGCTTTCTTCTCTGGCACATTTTACCACCTCTCCATGGTAGTAGGAGTCAGAAGGCTGAGATATGAGATCACAGTTCAAACCCAGACCAGCAAGGAAAGTCCATGAGACTCTTATCTCCAATGAACTTCTAGCAAAAAGCTGAAAGTAGAGCTGTGGGTCAAGCAAGAGAGTACAGAGTTTAGAAAAAAAGCTAAGAGAAAGTGTCTTGAGAGTTCGAGCCCAAGGAAGGAGGAAGGGAGGAAGGAAGGGAGGAAGGGAGGAAGGAAGGAAGGAAGAAAGAAGGGAGGGAGGGAGGAAGGAGGGAGGGAGGAAGGTGGGAGAGAGATAGGGAGAGAAAGAGAGGAAGGAGGAAGGAGGAAGGGGGAAGGAGAAAGGAAGGAAGGAAGGAAGGACGGAAGGAAGGAAAGAAGGAAGGAAGGAAATAAGCTATCATTTTTCCAACTTCACCCATTTGTTTCCCTCCTTTCTGGAAACTGTCCATTCAGAATTCCCTTCAACCTCCCACTTCTGCCCCTCTGACTCAGCTCCAAACCCTGCACCTCAAGCTATTGCTCTGGCCCACTGAACTCAGCAGCCATTTTCCCCTGTGGACTTGGTGCCCTGTGTGGCTTGCCCTGCACCACGGCACAAGTGCACTTACCTACCTGTCTTCCCTCCTAATCCCTTCTGGTCTCCACCCCCTCCCCCCGGCCCTGGAGCAGGGCACCATGTCCTTTGTAATCAGCACCCACTGAGTGCCCCCTCGCTATGGAAGGCTGCTGCGGGCAGCATCAGACACCACACCTGGCTCTCAGCAGCTAGCAGGTGCTCTTGCTGTACTGATGGGTCACCTGCTAGTCCTAGGACCAGTGCCAATCCCCATGCCCATTTCTCAAATGGACCACGGGACACACATCTTCATGGCTAATCACCTGACCACCTGCTGACAGATAAATAACCAGCTCTGCCTCCTATGGACCATTCGTGTCTCTGTTGCCATGACGACTCTACTGAAAGACCACCTAGTTCTGTGTTCCCAGGCTGTCAGGCTTGGATGGGGCCCCAAAGATCACGGATTTAGTTTAGTCCTTTCCTAGAGAGACCAGCAGTACCCAAGAGTGTTACAGCACCCACAGACTGACTCTCAGGGATCCCTGGAGAAAGGTCTTGCCTGTTCCCAGACAGCAGATGGGAGGGTCAGGCCCCATGAAGCTCCTAGTGAGGGACAGCCTGGAGCCCAGGGAAAGGCAGAGGGCACAGAGGGAGGTGAGACTAGAGATAAAGAGTTCGGGGTGCTGTCTACATGGGGTCTGCTTATCCTGGGACCTGTGAAAAGCATGGGCCTTCCTTCCTTCCTTTCCTGCTTTCCTTTTTTTTTGTTGTTGTCCCTGGGCTTGAGCTCAGGGCCTGGTCACTACCCTTGAACATTTTTTCTCAAGGCTAGTGCTCTACCACTTGAGCCACAGTTCCACTTCCAGCTTCTTTTGGTGGTTATTGGAGATAAAGAGTCTTGGGACTTTCTTTGCCTGGGCTGGCTTCAAACCTAGATTCTCAGATCTCAGCCTCTTCAGTAGCTAGGATGGCAGACATGAGCTACCGGTGTGAGCTTATCATGGGTATGTCTGCTTCTTCGCCCTGGAGCAGCAGCTTTGGGAAGGTTCAGGGGTACTGGAAAGGATGGGGGAGCACCAAGTCTTCATACACAGGTGTGTGCTCCATTGAAGTCTCCAGATCCCACTGGTCAGTGCTGCTCAGCTTATGTCCTTTCCAAGTCCAGACAGTGCAAAGAGAAATTTGGAGTTGGCAGGGGTCCTGACTACCAAGGGCCCCTCTGCCAGGGGCAGAGCTCATCCTCACTCAAGTTGTGTGGGACAGTATGAGTTCTGAAGTGGGTCTAGAAGGTCCCACAAGAAGAGAGTGACCGAAGGGAAAGGTGCCCAGGACAGTGTGTGGTGCACCTGTGTCCCGTTGTGGACAGGGCTGGCTCTGCAGGGCCTCCTGCAGTGGGAGTAGATGATGAAAATGGACCAGTGATGACTCCACTGTCTACCTGAGCTGGACAAGTGACAATGGCTGGGCCAGGGTTGTAGTCATAATGGAAATCTATGTTCACATCCTCGGGGCTCATGCTGAGGAAAGGGATTGGCAAGGGAGCAGCCATGGAGAGGGTGGGAAGTCAGAGTGGGCTTTTTCCCACCCCGGATCTGCCAAGGGTGGTAGACAGAAGTCTCATGGGGTCTTGGGTTCTCCTGGGGGAGGAGCCCTAGGTTGCCCTAGCCCTCTTTCTTGGGCCCCCTTCATCCATTGTTTAGAAACCCTCTTAAATACTCCCTCACCCCCCAACATGCCCCACTTGAGAAGATCTCAGGAGACTGAGATCTAAGGCTCAAAACCAGCCTGGACAGAAAAGCCAACGATACTTTTATCTCTAATTAATCCCAAAAGAAGCCCGAAGTGGAGCTGTGGCTTAAGTGGTAGAGTGCTAGACATGTGTGAAAGGGGCAGTATCCAGGCCCTGAGTTCAAGCCCCAGGACCAGCACAAAAGTAAGAAAGAAAGGGAGAAAGGGAGGAAGGGAGGAAGGGAGGAAGGGAGGAACCGAGGAAGGAAGGAAGGAAGAAAGAAAGGAAGGAAGGAAGGAAAATCCAATGCCAGGAATTCATGTAACCCCAGTTTACAAGGACCTTAACAGTTACATTCAAGGTAGAAATCTTGTGCCCTTTCTTAATTTTTATTTGGAAGACTTGGCCTTTAAACTCAGAGTCTCCAATTGCTAGGCAGGCACTCTACCACGTAAGACACAGCCCAGTGCCTGGTGCTTTTGTTGTTTTTTTAGATAGGGTCTCAGTTTTTGCTTAGGCCAGCATGGACCATGATCCTCCCATCTCTGCCTCTTATGCAGCTGGGATGACAGTCACAAGAACCCATGTCTGGATCCTGGGTGCTTTTTACAGGTACATGATCTCCACATTGGAAGAGACACCATTATTATGCCCACTTTGATCAAATGGAAACCCAAAGAACTCAACATGTTTTCAGGTGCAGTGGACCTAGCCCTAGGATGGCCAATAGCAGTTATGGGGCTGCCAACAGCTTGCTCCATCTCTGAGAAGTGCCCTTGGCTGAAGGGCTTCCTGGCCTGAGAATCCCCATTCCACCCCCCCCCCCAGACAGCAGCCAACAACTGACCCATGAATGGAAGACTCTAGCAACAAAAGATGGGGCCAGTCCGTGCCAGTCTCCAGCCCAGACAGAACAGTGCTGGCTTTCTGGATCAGCTTCCCTCCTGCCTTACCCTGCTTCCCATCTTCTCTGAGGGCGCTCCCCCCGGCAATCATACATCACTTTCACAAGGGGCCCAGGTTCTGCTCCCGGGGACCCTGGGATCACATGCAGAGATCAGCACAGCCTCCAGCCTCAGGGTCTTACCACTCAACCACCCAATGCCTGCCAGGCTAAGAAAGTGAACCTTGCTGGGCCTAGACTGCCAGAACAGAGCAACCCACATGTCCATTCTCCGCCTAGGGAGGAAAGTCAAGCTGCACATGCAGCTCTAAGCTGCTCCCACACCTACTGTGCCTTTGAAAGGCCGGAGGACAGGAGGTAAAAATGACCAAGGTCCAGCACAGCTCGCCAGCCATCCCTGCCTCCTGCGACCTGTGCAACTGTCCCAGCCTACCCTCAACCACATCTGGGTTTCTCAGGGACCTCACAGCCCTACTCATCTTGCTCCACTGGTTTGGCTAAAACCACATGAAACCATGTTCTGGATTGTTGAAAAGGAAGAGGTGCCACCAGCCACACAGCCCCTGGAGTTGGTGTGATATGGTCTGCCTGGCACAGAGGCCCTGACTGTGGCACTTGAAACCAGGCCACGATCTATCTACCTGTGGAACTATGGGTAAGCTTAGAGGGTTAGCTTCCACTCAGAATAAATATTCCCTTTTATTTCATACAAATCAGCCTTTCTTAGCTGCCCCTCCACATACACCAGAAACATCCCCCAAGGCACGGGAGCAGGAAATATGCTCAGCTCTAGGAAGGGTATGAGGAGGGACTGGTTCACAGCACCCACCAGCAAAAGCCTGCCGTTTTTCTAAAGTTTCTTATTGTATTCTGAAAATTCATGTATATTTAGCATTCCAATAATATATATGTGTTGAGATAAAAATAATACTTTTCGTCTCCGTGTCTCTGAGCAGAAACAGCCTGCTGGGGCAGCGTGCTGTGTATGCTCTGTAGCTTTGAGTCTGCTTGGCACGGCGTGGACCTGTTTCTGGAGATCAGCATGACTGTAACTGATGAGGTGTGTGAGGTGCCATTCTGGCCCCATTTCCTCCTGTCTTCTGGGGATAAGGGGACAACCTCCCTCCCCTCCCAGGCCTTTCCTGACCCCTGCTCTTCCCAGGAGCACAGTTCTCACTAGGACTCTCCAGCGACAGAGGCGAGGACAGTATACCTCAAGGCCATCTCTGGGGTCCCCCTGTGGTGGGCACAATGGGGTTTTTGCACATGCCCATACCCTGATCCCCGGACTACTGTGGTTGTGATGTCTCATGATGAAGGGGTTTGCCTTAGATGGAATGAAGATAGTTGATCTTACAGTGGGGTAGTTTTCTTGGAAAAATGTAGGCACAATGTAATTACTCTGTGTGTGTGTGTGTGTGTGTGTGTGTGTGTGTGTGTGTGTGTGTGTGTGATTTGAACTAAGGTCCTAGGCACTGTCCCTGAGCAATTTTGCTTTTGGTCATTAATTAGAGATACAAGTCTCATGGACTTCCCTGCCCAGACTGGTTTCAAAATGCAATCCTCAGATCTCAGCCTCCTGAGTAGCTAGGATCATAGGCGTGAACCACACTGCTGCCTGGCTGTAATCACTTTTAAGGTCCCTGAAAGTGGAGGAGCTGGAGACAGAGGGATGGCCTGTGAGGACTTGACTGATAGTTGGTAGCTTTGAAGAGAGAGGAAGGACGGCCGACAGCAACAAAGGAAAGACATGGGAATGGATTCTCTTCCCCTCTCTGCTGGCAACTTGATTTTAGCACGTGTCCACATAGCCTTGCAGACAGTGGGACACATCTGTGTGGCTTTGAGTGACACAATTTTGTTCCAAAAGCCATGGATAGGAACGATGCCTTCCCCTACCTCTGGGTTGAGTCAGCCACTTATCCTGGAGGCCATGGAGGGAGCTTGCTGCTGTTGAGAAGGCCAAGGCCAGGCAGTGAGGGGCCCCTCTGTGCCTGGGCTGTAAACTAGGCTGATATCCAAGCCACACACTCAGCAGCGTGGCCTCAGGCATGTTGTGAAACTTCCCGAGTTTCCGTTTCTCTACTTGTAAAATGGGGCCTACCTTTAGTAAACATTTTCTATAAGGGGCCAAGTAGTAAATAGCCTAGGTTTCACTGGCTGCACAGTCTCTGTTGCAATCATTCAATTCTACTGCAGTGACACAAAAGCAGCCTAAAGCAGCGTGGCAAATGAATGCATCCCAATAAAACTTTATTTATAAAGCTACCTGGTGAGCCAGATTTGACAGACCACTATTGGGGAATTATTGTGAAGGTGAAACCAGTCATTTTACAGGTACAAAATGAGTGGTAAAAGCTGTCAACCACTGGTGCTACAGTTGAGGCATGGGGTTAGAGTGAAGGACAGACTGTGACAAGACAGGAAAGAGGGAAAACTGGTGCTCAGGAGAGATGCCTCCACATCTCCAGCCTTGTGGCAGGCAGTGAAGCTTCTCCAACCACTGGAAACTTCAAGTACAAAATGGAAGTTCTGAGGGCCCAGGGAGCTCACACCAACTGCTCCCAGCCTCCTAGCTTTGTGCCACATCCCCAAGTGTGGTTTCTCTAAGGCCCTTTGTTAGTATTTTAACATCTTCATTAAAAACCTGGCTTGGTGGTAAATGCTTGTCATAGTTAGCACTTGGGAGGCTAAGACAGGAATACTGAGAGTTTGAGGCCAGCCTGGTCTCCACAGTGAGACACTAAGTGCACTGACTGCCACTGACCTACAGACTTAGAAGTGGTTTCAATGGTAAATTTAATTTGATTTTACTATAATAAGAGGGGGCAACATATGGTGTTCTGTATGCTTTCTAAGCGACACACACATGTACACATCCAAACACACGTACAATATACATGCACACAACACACGTGACCACTTGTTCATATATACACAATGTACACATGTGTATGCAGGCATACACACAGATGCATACACACAAACATATGCACATTACATACATGCATGCACCCATGCATGGGTATACACAACACATATATGCACACAAATACAAGCATATACAACACACATGTGTATGCTCATGCACATGTTCAAACATGCAAAGATACATGTGCACAGCACTCACTCATACACACAAACACACATGAACATGCATAAACACACACATACACCCAAGGGAGGAGTGTAGCTGACTGGGAGTAGATGCAGGCTTTTGAGGTTTCTCACAATGCTCTCTGACTTGAGTGATGTCCTCCTATGATTCAGCAAAGCAGTCATTAGATTTGGGGCGGATTCTGAATCTCTCTTTAAAATTTCAAAATAACAAAATAAGCCCACCAAAATATTTGCCCTTCTATACCTCTCACCTCTCACTCTCCACGTCCAAAACCTGCAGATGTCCGTGGTTAAAATAACATACCCACAAACTATGAGGCCAGGGCCACTTCAGGAAGGAGGGGACAGAGAGAGCAGTCTAGGCCCAGAACTCTGTACCCCACGGGGAGAGCTGCCCTGTTCCACCTGCCAGTGAACACTGGAGCCCCTGCTCAGAGCAGGTTTGGGGTCTCTGTCACACTCAGATCTTTTTTTCCTTTCCCATCCCTTCTTTCCTTTCTCCTTGCTTCCTTCCTTCTCTCTTTCCATTCCCTCCCACTTTCTTTTCTTTCTTTCCTTACCTTCTTTCCTTTCTCCTTCCTTGCCTCCTTTATTCCTTCTCGCTTTACCTCCCTCTTCCCTCTCTCTCTACTTTCCTTCCTTATTCTCCTTCCTTCCCTTCTCTCCCTCCCCCACTTTCTCTTTCTTTTGGCCAGTACTGGGGCTTGAACTCAGAGCCTAAGTTTTTTTGCTCAAAGCTAGTGCACTTAAGCCATAGCTCCACTTCCAGCCTTTTGGTGGCTAATGGGAGATAAGGAGATAAAAGTCTCATGAGCCAGTAACCAGATTCATTATGAACCAGGATCCTTATTTTCAGTCTCCTGAGTAGCTAGGGTTACAGGTGTGAGACATTGGTACCTGGCTATTTTCTGACTTTCTTGATACAAACTTTGCTACCCGCCTGTCAAATCAGCCTTATTAATTTCATTATGTAGTTCTTCTGTGTTCTTACTGATTTTCGCTTGGATGATCTGTCAGATCTCCAAACACCACAGTTTCTGCCAGTTCCCCTCTGTATTTCCAACAGGCTGTTCTTACTTCTTTCAGGGAGGTGTAATTTGGAGCAATAATAGCCCATGAGCCTGTCATTCTCACAGAGCTGTCTGCCCTCATCAACAGAAAATGATTCTCCTTAATCCTGCTGAAAGCCTGCCCCTTCTTCCCCCTTCCACCCCAGCTCTTTGACCTCCTGCACATGTCAGGATTCCTGACACAGGACAGTCTGTTCTTTGCTCTGCAGGGCACTTTTGAGCCACAGTCCTAGGCCTTTTCCTAGTTTATTTTTCGGATACAGTCTCACATGTTTTGTTCAGGGCTGCATTCCAACCTTGATCTTCTTACCTCCACCTCATGCACAGCTAGGATAACGCTGGTATTGCTTGGTGCTAATTCCTTGCTTTTGATTCCACTTCATGTGCCCTGGTTTTCTCCTAGGGGTCCCCTTCTCTGCCACCTTACTGCTATCTTGTTTCTCACTGGATTGATCTCTTTGCCCATTTCCTCCAAATTTGGGAAGAGCATTTCAAGTTTGTCCTCCGTGTTATTGATTTTGATTTCCCTGCACACCGGCTTTGCCCTCTGCTGCCCCCAGTGTACACTCCTGTGCTGCTCCCCAATGTTTAATTCCCTCTTCATCCTCCAACACAGCCACAAAAAAAAAAAAGCAACACACAGCGTTGGTTCTCTTCTGAACTTTCCAGAACATACTGCCTTCTCTCTGTTCCCTAGTGCTTTGTGTATGTGTGGCTCCACTGGTGTTGTCTGTCTAGATTCAGGATTTCATTCACACATACTTAGAAGACTGTGGAACACATGAAGTCAGGTTTCAGCCATTAGGTCTGGAAATAGAACCGACGGACATTGCCAGAGACTTGTGCTTCCCAGATGCTGAAACAACAGGATGAAATGAATAGTGCTCCCAGTGTGGCAGTGGGGTGAACTGTGTTCCTCACAAATAAACACTGAAGTCCCAAACCCCAGGTCTTCAGAATGATGCTATGTGAGAGGAAGGTCCTTGCTGATGTAATTAATTAGCATGAGACTACGCTAGAAAGGGGCAGGCTCCATGAGGAGGATGGTGGGGAAAGGAGGACATGTCACATATATGTCGGTGGGGTCCTGCTCCTGCCAGCTGCAGGCTGATAAAGACTAAGGAAATGAGTGGCAGAGCCCCCTGAGCCTCTGTCCTGCCCATACTTCGAGTTCTAGAACAGGAGGAGACTCAATTTCTCTTGTCTTGTCTGTAGCGCTTCGTCACAGAAGTCTCAGGGAGCAAATGTAGACGTCAATCCACGAGATAGGGAACCGCAGTGGAAGAGACAGGTGGGGATGGGAAGAGCAAAGCTTTTAATGGCAAATAGAGCATCAGGGGAGGGAGGCCTCTGTTATGAGGGCACAGGGAGCAGAGGCTCCAAGAAGAGACAGGAAGGGGCTACACAGCTATCTGGGGACCAGACCTCCATCTGCTTGGCCAACAGAGCATAGCCTGCTTCCTTCTCCAGTCCTGCTTTGGGGCTATTCTTTTCTCAGAGCAATCGGCATGGGCGGGGTTGGGGTCAGCTGGGTGGAGGCACCACTGGGCCCTGGGTAGTAATTCCAACTTGTTTCTTCCAATAGGTGCCTTAGGGGTAGTTCCTCCACTGCCTTGATCCTCAGGTCCCCATCTGTAAAATGGGTATAACATTTCCTTCCAGAGGACTTTGAGGACTCAGTGAACCAGAGATGGTCACGGGCATGCAGAGGGTGGGTTCCTTGGTCCATGACTGAAAAGCTGGATATTTGGGGGTCACCATTTGCATCATGGTTGACCTCAGTCCTCTTCCTCTTGTAGTTGGCTGGATGATGAGTGGGGTGTCCAGGGTGTGCTGATTTCCTGCGGATTAGCAGCTAGGACCTCTATTCCACATGCAGAGGCCCTGTAAGCCTCCAGAATTGACCTCTGAGACCAAAACTATCTTCGAGTCCCCACCTTGGGGACACACCTGTACGTGCCAGGAGAATGTCCAGGCACTACAGCACATCCCTCCATCCCCAGCCGCACACAGCCCAGCTGGACCCTGCGGCACTGCAGGACGAGAACCTGGGCAGACCTGGGTCTAACCACCTGGCAGCCTGTGTCGCTGCAGGGGTTCCCAGGACGGATGTGTGACCCATGGACTCTATCTGCAGGGGTGACAACAATATGTGTATGGGCGTCCCTCCTTGGTCCCATCTCTGGGCCTCAGACTCTCCAGCTGTGAACTGGCAGATTTGGAGCGCACTAGCTGGAGACCCCCTCATTGGACTGGCATCAGAAGGGGCACATCAGTAGCTGGTATCTGGGGTCTCCATGTGTGGGGATGAAGGAGTGGAAGAGAAAGAAAGAACTCCAAGGTGTGCACTGGTGTCTTACGCTTATAATCCTACCCACTCAGGAGGCTGAAATCTGAGGATCATGATTCAAAGCCAGCCCAGGCAGAAAACTCCATGGGATTCTTATCTCCAGTCTACTCAGAAAAAGCCAGAAATGCTTTAGCACAAAAGCTCAGGAACAGCATCCAGGCTTGGAGTTCAAGCTGTAGGACTGGGCTGGCATGTGCACGTGTGTGTGCACATGCTCACGTGCATTCTCTCTCTCTCTCTCTCTCAATAAGGAATGCCACAGCTCTGGCCAAACCTGTACAAGCCTCAAGCTGTTCTCACTGCCCTCAGATAAGAGACCAAACTTCTCCACTCAGCAGTCAAGGCTCTCAGAAATTGGCTTCAAGCTCTGTTTTCCAATCTTGGCTATTGTCCCTGGCACCTCTGTCCTTGACACTGCAGGCTCCATGGAATTCCGATGGCTCCCAGGCTCTTGGAAGCCCCTCCCTGCCTTGGCCTGCAGTCCTGCTTCCCCGAGGGTTCTAGCAGGCTGGGGTCCTACCAGCATCCTGCATGGCCTGGAATCAGTGGCATGTCTTCCTCTGAGCCTGGACTTCACCCTCCCCTCCCCAAGGTGGGAGATGAGTCACTTCCTGTCTGTGTTCCCAGGTCCTTGGTTTCTCCTGAGAGGTGCCTCTCTTTCTGTGCACGAGATCCAGCCTCACCGTGCCTGGAGCCAGGAGAGGGGCTGGCACACAGAAGGAGCTGGGGAGAGTTTGTAGATAGAATAGACAATGACAGGTGGAGGTTATATACAACTAGAGAGCCCCTAGAGTGACTGCCATTTGGTGGGGGTCAGGAGTGTGGGCTTCCAATCCCAAACAACGGTGCTCTTTGGACTGAGAATTCCTGGCACTAAGCCCTCCAAAACACAGAGGGGCCAGGTACCGGTGCTCATGCCTGTAATCTTAGCTGAGATCTGAGGATCATGGGTTGAAGCCAGCCCAAGCAAGAAAGTCTGTGAGACTCTTATGTCTGGTTAAGCTGCAAATGGAACAGTGGCTCAAGCTAGAAAGCATTTGCTTTGAGCAAAAAAAAAAAAAAAAAAAAAGCTCAGGGACAGTGCTTAGGCTCTGAGTTCAAGCTCCAGTAACACACACACACACACACACACACACACACACACACACACACACGAGAACAAAGGCAATTATACCAGAGTTATACCAGCTCAGGCCCTGCTGCAGCTCTGAGGAGCAGTGCACTTGGCAATCAGCCCCTTGGCCCGTGCGGGATAGCAAGCCATGGGGCACCCAAAGAAGCCACCTCCTGGGTGCTTCCCCAAATCTGCGATGCCAAGGTTGGAATGCACTTGAGGCCCAGAGAGAACATGAGGCTCTTTCCCAGCGAGGGAGGGCTGTGGGGTGACCAAAAGGCTAGATCAGTGTGTTTCTGGGGCCAAGGCCAGTTGCACCTACCTTCAGCTTTTTGACACTGGTGCAGGGATCATTGGAGAAGCTCTCGGTGTCTGAAATCTCGATGTCCTCCCCATACAGAACCCCAGTCAGGTCATTCCTCACCTGGGAGTAAAGAAAAAGCATAGGGTGGGTGTGCTGGCAAGCGTGAGGGGAGCAGTTCACGTCACTCTGAGGAGGCGGCTGCAGTGAGTGGAGCAGTTTCCCCCACTGACAGCCTGACAGGGATGGCTCTGTGTGCATGAGGGTTGCAAACTACTGGGTCATCAGTCAGCTAGTGTGTGATGCAGCCAACATGGAAGGACATTCGGGAAGAGAGGGGATGGTGGCATTCTTTGCTCAAGGGAGCAGGTGCTCCTCAGTTGCTGGGTTACAACATGGTCCAGGGTCACTCCCTTTGGGGGAGGGGAGGAAATCAGAATCTAGACTTGTACAATATAAAATCCCCCACATTTTTGAGTACTGGTACTATTTTTGAGCTTTTTAAAGTTAGAATAAATATGAAGTGTGTATCCGGCTCTCAGCAATGGCTGGGGACCTCTGACACACAGCAGTAGAAACTGGGCTATGTGTTTTACTAGAAAGGATTAGGTGAGGGGGTGGGGATTGTCAAAGGAGGCAGTCCCAGGTCCTGGTTGGTCACTGGCTGACTGAAACCATCCCCCCCCCCCCATGTAACCTTCCCCTCTCTCAATCTCTTCTTCCTGTTTAAGGGAAAGTGGTCCTTAAATGCTCTCCTGTCCACCCCCATTGGGGTGGCAATTGTCAAAAAACAGAAAAATCAAGTGTTCATAAGGATGGGGAGAAATTGGAGGGCATCCTTGTGAACTCTCCCTGAGAGTGTATAAGAGTTCAAGCTCAGGAAACCAAAATGGTAGCTCCTCAAAACATAAAACTAGACTATTATCTAATACAGCAATTCCATGCCTGTGATTACATGTCAGAAGAAAAGAAAGTGGAGACCTGAACGATATTGAACACCCATGTTCACAGCAGTATCACTCATAACAGCCAAAAAGTAGAAGCCACTCAGATGCCCGCTGACAAGTAAACAAACTGTGGTAGACACCCAGTGGCATATTACTCAGCCTTGAAAAGGAATGAACTTCTGTTCCATGCCACAACATGGGTGAATGTAGGAAAGACATGTATGCTGTTTATCTGAAGCTCCAGAAGCAGTCAGGTCCACAGAGACAGAAAATGGAATGATGACCACAAGGGGAGGGGACACAAGGTGGGGAACTGCATTGGATGGATAATGGAGCATCCATTTGCAATGATGAAGTGGCTCTGGGGATAGCTGAGAACTGGTGGCTCATGCCTGTAATCCTAGATACTCAGGAGGTTGAAATCTGAGGATCGTGGTTCAAAGCCAGACTAAGCAGAAATTGTCCATAAGACTCTTATCTCCAATTAACTACTAGAAAACAGAAGTGGCACTGTGGCTCAAGTGGCAGAACACCAGACTTAAGTGAAAAAGTTAAGAGACAGCACCATGGCCCTGAGTCCAAGCCCAATGTTGGCACAAAACAAAACAAAACAAAAAACATATAAACAAAAAACAGCAAAAGTTTTTGGAGATGGATGGGTGACAGTTACCTAAAGAGGTGAACACACTTAGCTGAGCTGCATACTTACAAATAGTCGGTGGGAAAGTTTACATTATGTATATTTTACCACAATTAAAACAAAAGCAATTCTCATGTCAACAATCAGCAGATCCTTCCAATGCTTCTATCAAAGTGTATTGAATAATCTGGTCTTAAATGTCATTGGAAAGCCACCCATCATGGAAGGGGAAGACAGGAGACAGGGACAGAGCTGCTGTATTTAATTTCTTTCATTTTGTGTGAGTGCTAGTTCTGGAGATGGAACTCAGGAGCTGTTCCTGAGCTTCGGTGCTCAAGGGTAGCGCTCTACCACTTGAGCCACAGCTCTACTTCTGGCTTTTTGGTGGTTAATTGGAGATAGGAGTCTCCAGGACTTTCTGTGCCAGTTGGTTTTGAACCATGATCCTCAGAACTCAGCCTCTTGAGTAGCTAGGATTATAGGTATAGGCCACCAACTGCACCCAGCTCATATTTTATTTCTTTATAAAAAAAGAAAGAAAGAAGAAAAGAAAGAAAGGAAGGAAAAGGAAGTAAATAGAGGAAATGGGAACATTTGTTAACGCTGGCCTGCTGGTCTTTGGGTGTTTACTTGATTCTGAGCTTTTCTGAATGCTTGCAATACTTTGTAATAAATGTTTTGGAAGAAGAAAGGAAGGGCTGCAGTCAGGGTGAGCCCTGTCCATCTGCGGAGCCTTAGCAGTTTGGATGCAAGCTCGAGAGCTGGTGGACTGCAAAGTGTTGCGTTCGCCAGTCAAGCTTATTTCTGCTGCCTCCATCCCTGTTGGCTGCAGTGGAGTCTGGCCATTTGTTTGTGTGCCCTGGGGCGAGGGGGGCAAATCGCAGCAGGGATTCAACATGGAGCATGTGCATAGGTGCCTAAACTGGAGGGCAACAAGGGGCATGTGTGCAGGAGCCCCAGCTGCACTGCTCTGGCTCTCTACCTGTGTCATGTGCTCACATTTATGGAGAAACAACTCAGCTTCTCTTGAGCCATGGTCTTTCCATCTGAAGAATGGGAGGATACAGCTGGTTCATGGCTCAGGACCGCCACAGGGGAAGTGGGACAGCTTTGTAAATTGTGAAGTTAGGCACACTGCTAGAATGATGGTTTCTAAGCATAAGGCAGGGACCGAGGCTGTGGGTAGCTTGGGTTAGCTATGTTGTATGTGTATGTTGTGGGTGCAAAAGCTGTATTATGAATACTGCATAATATCTTTTATAGGTGGTTAGGGCTTAGACAAACAGCACTGGTGGGTCATGCCAATAATCCTACCTACATGGGAGGCTGAGAACAGGAGGATCATAGTTTAAGGCTACCAGAGCAGAGACGTTCTTAAGATTCTATCTTAGTAGAAGCTGGGAATGGTGGCATGCACTTGCCATCCTAGCTATGGGGGAAGCATAAATAGGAGGATCATAGCCCAGGCCCAGATAAAAATCACAGAGAGGCTGGGGATGAGGAGGCCAGAAAGTATAAAAGTCACAGAAGGGGAGACCAGGTTGCTTCGGACTTCTGAGCAGCCTGAGAATCAAAGATCCAAAGGCAGAGCTGTGAATATTCAGGCACAGATGTAAGTCTAGGGAAGTCCATCCTTTTGCAAGAAGGTGAGAGCCCAGTGGCTCTAAGGACAGCCAGGAGCAGCAGGGCCAGCTTTGCTCCTGCAGCACAGAGAGAAACCCGCCAGGTCAGATCGGCATCGGAGTACAGAGACCAATGCTGGTACAACTCCTCCCTCCCTGGTCATGGGCAGTGGGCTGCTGGTGAGGAGGGCTCCAGGGACCTGCCACTCTAATGCGGCTGTCACAGGGACCCTGTGGCTGCAGCTGACAGGGTGCACGCCCTCCATCCATACACTGGGGCCAGATATAGGGCAGGTCTTCATCCCCAGCCTAGAGACATGGGGAGAGGGGAAGAATGGAGAGAAAGGAATGGAGGTGGAAGGGAAGGAGTGCCCACTCCAGAATAAAAGCCCACACCAATCCCTTTCAACCCAATGTGGGTCCCTGCCCAAAAGCCAGGGCCCTGGATGGTCAATGTCTTGGGTTTCTCTGCTGTGGGATCCTATGTCTGCATGCCCTGCAAGCCCCTGTCCTCTGCCACTGTCTGCTTCTCAGGACAAGGCCAGTGGAATCCCTTCCTGTTCTAACAGATGCCCCACCTCAGCCCTGAACACCTGTGTCCTCCAGCAAGAAGGACCTTTCAGAACTCAGTTTCTCAGCTAACCATCCACCTCATGTCTCATCACTTCCTGCCTTCTGGGCATCAATACCACTCTCGATTGTCATCTAGTGATCTGGCTTCTCTGGAGCGAGAGCTGCTCATTCCTGCCAGACTCTTTCCTTCCTTCCCTCCTTTCCTTTCCTCCCTCCCTCTCTCCTTCCTTCCCTCCTTCCCTTCTTCCCTCCTTTACTCACTCACAATATTGATATCTCTTCTGCTCAGTTACTGAGTGAGGTTCTGGGTCTCTCATGTTGTATAAAACTGTTTTTTCATCGTCCTGGACTTCTGACAAGTGAGACTAAGAGACATTAATCTGACGATTCATGAATGTGTTAAGTATCCATCAAGAGGCTCTCAAACTCAAGGGCATGCTCTGGTAAAGGCTGTAACAGAGTCAGACCCAGGATAGGAGGCATCGCAGGAGAAAGGATTCTAGCCTGAAGAGCAACATGTGCAAAGGTTCTGTGGTAGAGGAAGCTGGTAGAAAAGCCAAGAAAATGCCACAGCTAAGGTTGAAGGAGAGTCTCAAGGGTAGCAGTGGATGGGAGGGGAAAGTTGGGATGACCTGAGAAAGGAGTCGTGGTTAGGGGAAGATCATGCAGGCCTTAGAATTTGTATGAGAGATTCTGGTCTTGACCCTTGGTACCAAGGAAAGCCATTATGAGGTGTCACCCAAGGGGTAACTTGATGAGAGTCATATTTTGGAATGATAACGTGGACTGCTGTAGGACTGATGGGGGTCAGGGGCATGGGGGAACAAGGAGACCAGTGGGAGGGACACAGAGCAATCATTCCAGTGAGAAGGGTTCTGGAGGCCGGATGAGGACAGCACCACAGAGGTAGCAGGAATGGTGGATCAAACTGGAGATGCATTTGGGACAGCTCATAACCTGCATGGCTGTCCCGCTGCTGCTTGCACATTTACTCCAGAATTTCACAGCTGAAAGCAACAGGTACCTCTTCTTCTCCCAGGGGACCCCCTGGGGGCCTCCTTGACCATGGCCTCTGGGACAGGGCATAAGTAGCAGTGAATTTGGATTTCCCAGGGATTCTGATGAGTAGCTCACATTTCTAAGCTCTGATTGTAGGGGCAAAAGCACCAGGGTGCTCACACGCCTGGCAGGGAGCCCAACCTGCCTGGAAACCCCTCAGTCAGGAATCCCCACCTTCTCCAGATCCAGGACACTACCTTTCCTGGAAGCCAAGGACCTCTCCCCAGCCTTCACGTACCACTCTCCACAGCTACATCTTGTCTTCAATCCCAGCCCTTGCTCTCCTGGTCCCCTAGCATGATGACTGTGTCAGAGGGAGAGTGGAGACAGAGAAGGAGAGAAGGACATGAGAGAAGGTGTAAGAGATGCAGAAGGAAGAACCCCAATATTACAGTGACAAATTACCATGCTCAAAGTGTATAGCTCAGTGCTTGCCGGACATGTGCAAAGGCCCTGGGTTCCCTCCCCAAGCAAATGTCCCAAGCAGGGCAGGTTCCAACCAGCAAGCAAAATTCACAGCCAGTGACAGGAGGCTGTGAGGCATATGTGGGACTCCAAGACACTTGACTTCTGTGGCCATCAGTTCCCAGGACCCCTCCCCTAAAACACAAGGGAAGAGTCTTGCCCAGAGGCAGGGAGGCAGGCACAGCTGGGGGGAAGCAGGATTGTGCCACATGCACTTTACAACTCCCTGAAAATTCTAACGAGGGTGGAAATGAGCTTGAGCACAGCGGATCCCAACTTTCCTCTGGAAGCCCAGGTAACCTACTTTGTCATTCAAACGCGCCCGCTATATATAGCCCAAGATTGTGCTCAAATGTCATTCCTCTTACCTAACTAAAGCAGATAATTATAGATCCACTTCTATTCATTCATGAAATGTGTCTTCACTTGATTAAACAGTTCATTCAAGTAACATCCATTAAAATAGGGAACATGTTAAAAATGGGGTTCCTTAGAAGCCCACGTTAGGACGACGTAGTTAAGATGCTAATTAGGAGAAACAGGCATTTGAAACACTCACACCTTTGAATTATTCAGGTCACTTTTTACTGGGGCTCCAGATCCCCAGGAACTGCCATTAATTTAAGCTAATTAAAAAATTAAGCCTGGAGAAGAGAAGACTAAGGCGGGAAAATGATGGCTGACTTCAAGCAAGCATAGGCAAGAAAGGACACTGGGCTCGGGGTGGGGCCAAGAAGGAAGAGGAGGAGGAGGAGGAGGAAGAGGAGGAAGGGAAGGAGGAGGAGGAGTAAGGAGGGAAGAAAGAAGGGGAGGAGGAGGAGGAGGAGTGAGGAGGGGAGAAAGAAGGGGAGGAGGAGGAAGATAAGGAGGTGGAAAAGGAGGAGGGAGCTGAGGAGAAGAGAAAAAGAGGAAGAAGAGAAGGAAGGAAGGAAGAGTGAAGGGGGAAGAGGGAAGAAGATGAGGAGAGGAGAAAGAGAATAAGGGAGGAAGAGGAGAAAGAGGAAGAGAAAAAGGAAAGGAGGAGAAAATGAGGAAGAAAAAAAGAGAAAAGATGACAGAAAGAGGAAGAGGAGGAGGAGAAGAGGAAGGAGAGAAGAAAAAGGAGGATGGGGAAAACGTAAAGGAGAAGGAAGAGGAAATGTAGAGAAGAAAGAAAAGACAAGGAGAGGAAAAAAGAAGAGGAAAAGGAGAGAGGAAAAAGGAGGTGTAAGGCACAGGAGAAGAAAAAAGAGGAAGAGGAAATGGAGAGGAAGGGGAGGAGAGGAGGGCAAAGAAGAAAACTTTTGACTATGGTAGATAAGGAGCTCCTTAGCAGCAGAGGTGAGCAGCAGAAGCTGGAGGACAATCCTCTGTCCCCCCTAATGCCCATGGTCCTAGGCTGGTGCGTGGTCTACCACCCCCTGGTCCTGCTCTCTGCCCCGATGTAGAGGTGTTCCAGCAGCCAGGGCAGCTCCTAGAGTTTCCATGCATCAATCTTCTCCTTGGACTTATTTCTTCCTCCCCAACCCAAATGAACATTTACTGAGGAAGGTGTTCCTCTGGAAAATGAAGCCACTCCATTTTTCAGTTATCTACAAACAAGTTAGCTCCTATGGACATAGAACTGGAGTGGAACCTAAGTGGAGACAAGTTCACTTTCAGGACAGTGAGTAAGTGAATGCGTGTGAGCCCTGGCCTAGGTTGGGAACGTGGGCTGGGGGCAATGCAGGGGGGTGGGGGTAGAGACACTGTGTCCAGCAGCACCTGACTGTGTGTCACCATCACGTTCATGGATGGATGTGCATGGATGGATGGGGACCTCTAAGAGATACACCTAAGTCCTCTGAGCCTGTGAACCCGACCTTACAAGGAATAAACTCTTTGTAGATACAATTAGCTTAAGGATCCAGAGATGAGAGACTTGTAGAATAATCCATATTAAGTTAGCCTAAGAGAGAAAAGCTAAGAGAGATTTGGGGGGGACATAGCAGGGAGAAGGCATAGGAAGATAGAACCGCCAGGGGCTAGAAGAAGCAAGACAAGATTTTCATCTCCTGCCTGCAGAAGAAACATGGCCCCACTGGCCTGATGATTTGGGACCTCTGGCCTCCAGGACTGACAGAGAAGAGATTTCTGTCGCTTTATGTATCAAGTTTGTGGTGATTTGTTAGGGCAACCACAGGAAATGAACACTGGAGATCTCTTGAGACCTGGCTGTTCATTGATCCCAGAAGAAACCTGGGCCTTCTGGGTAGATCCAGACCCTCCTCCCAACTGAGACTTCCTGAAAAGAACCCACTTCTCCTCTATTTGCTGGTGCTGCTGGTTTGTCCTAAGGAAATAGGGCTTTGCTCTATTCTCCTGGAAAACAGCTAGCTGCTGTGTCAGGAGACAAGGCCTGGGGAGAGGGTTGTGTCTCACAGGGGGCTCTACAGAGGGCTCAGCTGTGAGCCCTGGCACTGACCTTGACACCAGGGGTGTCAATCACATCCCCCACTCAAGGTCATGTCCCTTCTCTAGGGAGCCCCCACCCAACAATTGGCCTAGCTTGCTTGCCTTGTGTTGGGGTAGCTGTGAAGAGTCTCTGCCAGCCCCCCACCCTGCCTCAGCTCACCACAGACTCTCTTTCAAGTCCATGGCGACCTTAACTTCTGCCTATTCTCACAGCCACTTTCTGGGGGAAGTGGGAACTCACTCTTCCTCCATGTGAGTTCTAGAGTCTCCTTCTTGGGGAGCCCACCTACAGCAGGCTCACCCTCTCCTCTACCTGTGTGCCAGCCCTGCCCCAAACTCAGCCTTTGCCCCTTAGTCCTGAGATGAGAGCACCTCTGCCGACAAGCCGGGAGCGATGGCCGGACCCTTGCAGTGACACATGTCAGGTCACTCCTTTTGGCTCAAAGAAGTTAATTTACTAAGATAATAAAAAGTAAGCCTCATTGGAAGTCCGAAGAAAGGAAAGCAACCTATGCCAAGTACACGAATTCAAGGAGGGTAAATATCTCTTGCTGGTTATTTTCCACTTGCCCTTACCTCACCCACCCATTCCAGCCTGCCTGTCCCTGTGCTGCCTCTGAATTCCACTTTTATGGGTGACATCTTTGAACAGTTTCTTCTTCTGACTTCTAACTGGGCTCGGCCAGTGGGAGGCCCCAGCAGGAGTCAGGGAGCCAATGGGAGCCCAGCAGGGGTCCACAGACCAATGGGAGGCCCCAGCAGGAGTCAAGAGAGTCAATGGGAGGCTCCATCAGGAGTCAGAGGGTTAATGGGAATCTAGCAGGGGTTTAAGGACTGATGGGAGGCTCCTATAGGAGTTAAGGGTTCCATATTTTTACCTAGCTCCTACCTGACTTGGTTCCGTACCTTCTCCTTGCTCTGCTTGCCCTCCAGGGCACAGGAGTGGTCTTGACTTCTACCACTGCTGATCCCTAGGGGTGTGTTAGCCCTGGCTGCTTCCCCTGGCCTGTTCCAAATATTTTCCTTAAAGTAAACAACTTTGCTTTAACTTTGCACATGCTATCTCTTTCTTGCTAGGCCTAACTGATATAACCTAATGATACTTTCCAGGTAGAAACAATCAAACAATAAACAATTCCATATCCAGATGCTTTGCCCAACACTTCATCATCAACCCCACTTACAGTAATCACCCACGTTCCTAACTTCTGTTCTCCTGTCCAAGTCCTACTCACACTTTCAGCTCCATGGCAAACAGCCTTTCCTCCAGGAAGTCCCCCTGGATTCTCCAGAGTGCTGCCCTGGGCCCTCTGAACACCAGCATGCCCTGCTCCTTCCTCCCAGGCCATTTCCTTGGTACTGGTGTGTGTGTGTGTGTTTGGTACTGTGTGTGTGTGTGTGTGTCTGTGTATGTGTGTGTGTGTGTGTGTTGGGTCATCCACAGCCCTGAGAATCCACTATACAAGGTCTCATCTTCTGAGACCCAGTGTCTTCACTACTCCTGGACAGAAAGGAGAGCTGAGCCCTTGCAGCAGCTCCAAGGTCAGGAAAGGCAATTTACCCTTCCCCTGGCCTGGAGCCCAGGAGCTGCCCCATCCTGTGGACATGCTGAGTGAGTTTCCTGGGCTGAGACCCACCGTGTCCTGGATGGACACCTCAGCATAGTGCTGAGCCCAGGAGCAGGGCTTGAGTGTGCTGAGCTAAGCAGTTTTAACACAGTGGATTTTCCTAGGAGCAGTACCCAGAGACTCTGGGAACAGTATCTACTCTGCAGAGCCTGAGCGGAATTTTCCAAAGGGACAGAAAGCTGCAAGCTCCAACCTTAAAGCTATCATCATGGCTGGTTAACCTGCCCCTGGCCTGCAACAAGAAGATGGTTTACTGACTCTGTCGAAGGCCCTGGCGGACTCTAACACCATGGCCTGGCTGAATGAATGAATGAGCTCATAAGACTCCCATCTACCCTCCTAAGGTGAGGGTCACTTGATGCCCAGCAGCACTCAGGGACAGGCTTGAGGGGCATCTACTTTGTGTTGCTATAGGCATTAGAGAAGAAGAAGATGCCAGAATATTCTGAAAAAAAATATCCAGAGACACAAAGTAGAGGAAGTAACACTGTGGCCTATCAGTAGAGCACTAGTGTTGAGCAAAAGAGCTCAAGGACAGTGCCCAAGCCCCATGAATGATAACACAAACCAAACAAACCAGGTATGAAGACAAAGAGGAAGGAGCTGTAACGTTGGGGGTTCTGATTTGGGATCCCCATTTACCCACACATATCTGCTCACATCTCTTGGCCATAATTATGACTAGATTTAATGGGACAGTTAGGTGAGATTCAGAGAGGTCAAGACAGCTGCCTAGGGTGATTTCTTTGTATAGTCTGTAAGACAAGGCTCAGTAAACTTTCTGAGAAAGTCTAGAGGGAAAATGTGGTAGGCTTTGCTGGCCTTTCAGGTTCTGTCCCAATAACTTGTCTCTATGGTTACATGTCAAGAATAGCCACAAATAATGTGCAAATGAAGGGTGGTGGCTATGTGCCAATAAAACTTTATTTATAAAACATGTCTAGGGGCTAGATTGGGCCTCTGGGCCATAGTTCACAGGTCTGTGGTCTATGCTCAGGATGAACAGCCTATTCTTCAGTTAGCCTATCCAGAGAGGCTGTAGGTGAGAAGCCACAGTAACTACAAACTCTAATTGGCTGTTACTGAGGGATGGAGGGAACTCACTAGCCCCTACCTCCTCTGTAGAAAGGGCAAAACCACAGCTGAGTGTATGGTGGCTGGAAAAGTTAAACTAAGCTAATATGAGTTAAGTGTCTGCCCTAGCCGCTAATTAATAATTGGCAGTGGTCATCATAGGAGACAGTATCATCAAGGAGAACTGAAGAAAAGAAGACAGGGAGGCAGGGACAGATAGGATGGCATTGCCAAGGATGCTAAGCCTGAAAGGTCAGGCATCTTGCAAGAAGACTGACTTTGGTATGTCTGCAGGAGAGTGCTATTCCCCCACCCTGGAGAGCCCACAGGGGTCCACAAGTGGGGGGCATGGGAAGAAGCATAAGTACAGAGCTCGGTGACTCTCCACGGAGGACAGGGAGGGGGCTACTCACAGACTGGATATGGAAAATGGCATGGTGTGCTCTCTTCCTGGTGCGGGCAGCTGAGCAGAGATGGGGACACACACACACACACACACACACACACACACAACCACCCTACACATCCCCCCACATACCCTGCCTGCTGCCCCCAGCTACTGACTCATTCAGGAGGACCTGGGAGCACCAGAAGGAATCTGAAATGATTCTCCTAGTGAAACACATGGCTTCCGTCAGGGATGGATGGGGACCAGGAGGCAGGGGACCAGCAGGTTCTGCTGTTGCTCCTTGAAGGTCATAACCTTGGTGGGGTGGGAAGGATGTGGGGAAACTCCATCAATATTGCTGAAGGCCAGGATGTGGCTCAGGATGTCGAAGGATGAGTCCCTGGCAAGAGGTAGCACCCACTGCATCACCCCTGGCAGGAGAATTACCCATCTGATGGAGAAGATACTCAATTGAAATTTGAGAGAGAGAGGAAACGTACGGTGGAAAAGATTCAATTCGCACATAATAAGGACAGAGGAGCAATTTAAAAAGAGGGCCACAGAGCCAGGTGTCAAGTGGCTCAACTTACAATCCTAGCTATTCAAGAGACTAAGATCTAAGGATCACAATTTGAAGCCAGCGCAATCAGTAAAAATCTCTGAGACTCTTATTTCCAATTAACCACCAAAAAGCTGGAAGTAGAACTATGGCGTATGTGGTAGAGCGCTAGCCTTAAGTGGAAAAAGCTCAGGGACAGCCAAGGCACTGAGTTCAATACCAAAATTAAAAAAAATAAAATAAAAGAGGGCCACAGAACAGGACGTGCTTGGGAATTCTCATGTTATCGGTAGGCCAAAGTACAAAGTAAGAAAAAAATGTCAACTATGAAACTTTTTGGAGGAAGATGGTAATGCTGAGCACAGATGTCCAACTCCCACCTAAGCTACCTCCTTCTGAAAGTGACAGAAAGGACCGAGAGAGAGTAAAAATAGGGGGAATCTGCCTCAGCACTGGAAAAGAGGAAAGAGCACCATTGATATACCAGCAACTTTGAGGAACTGTGGTGAGGTTCCATGCCAAAGGAGCCAGATTGAAGGCTGACTCACAGCTCCCCTTCCTGAGAAAGCGGCTCTGGAGAGGGCGGTGTGATGGCAGGGTGGGGGTGGCACTGGCTGCACTATCTCTGATGGACAGGACAGTGCTGGAGGAGAGGCTGAGCCACACAAGAGAAGATGTGGAGTGGCCCCTTCAGACCCAAGAATAAGCAAAGCCTTTCCAAGCCCAGTTTCCCATTGTAGGTTTGCAGACTACAGGCAGAAGGTGTTGGGGGTAGGGGAGGAAAGGGGGCTGGGTGGGGGGGAATACCCTGTGCATCTGGAGCAGCGGTTCATCAATTCCAAGAAGAAACCACCAAGAGAAGAAATGCCGCAGCACAGATGGCTCCCCAGCCCCCAGGCTGTATGTGCCTGGCTGATGATATGAAATTTCATCATTAGACTTCTAGATGAATATGCAAGGTGAAGACCCAGTTGTGTTTAGATAAAGCATGAAAGGCTCAAGGAGCGGTTACTCATGCGATATGTAATGTCCAGACAGAGAAGGCATAATGGACACCTGGAACCATATAAGAGAAACAGACAAGGCATATAAATAGAGAGAAGGTCATCCCTAAAAAGATTTGCTAGAGAGAGTAAAAGTAAATTGTAGTATTGCAACATTTTTTTTCCTGGTCAGGGGCTTGAACTCAGGGCCTGGGCAAGTCCCTGAGCCTCTTTGTGCTCAAGGCTAGTGCTCTACCACTTCAGTATCACTTCTAGCTTTATCTGTGTAGCTTATTGGAGATAAGAGTCTCATGGATTTTGATGCCTGGGCTGGCTTCAAACCATGATCCTTAGATCTCAGCCTCCTGAGTAGCTAGGAATACAGGCATGAGCCACTGGTACCTGGTGTATTATCTGTTTTATACTTCAAGGAGGTTTTGAAAAATCTGGTCCCTATCTAAGAAATAGGATATGTGATAAAACAGACTAGAATTTGCAGGGACCTGGTGGAGTTAAGGTGATAGGAAGTAAGTTATATTGCTGAATGTAAGAATTGCAAGAATTAGAAGCAGAACTTAATTGTGCTACACTGGTGGAAGTTGTGGAGGATGAGCTTGAAATGTTCCTATGATGTACAGAATGAGGATTGAGATAAAAATGGCCAGAGAGAAAAATAAATGTATTCAAGAATTGTTGATATTTCTAAAAAAAAAAAAAGACAAAAGATCTCAGAACAAGAAGAAATAATTAAAGATATAGTAGAAGAAAATCTTTTTGGTTTGAGGAAAGGCCATAGTCTTCAAATATCTGAGACAAAATATATACATACTAAATATTTGCTATTTTTCTTTGTCAATTTCGTAGATGAAATCTCCTGCAAGTATCTAGTATAGGGTATGTGTGGGAGGGGTAGGGAGACTCATCCACAAAGATATGAAATCAGATTGCATCATACTTCCTGGCAACATTGATGTAATATCTAGAGAGGATGGAGGAAGAATATCGTGATCATGGAAATCCATACTTAGATAATTTTGTCATCCATAGGAGGCAATGGAGAGAAATGGTGATTTATATAAGGGCTTGGTACATAAAAACAGTCAAATAACCTTCCTGGACAAAAAACAAAAACAAAAACAAAAAAAAACTTACAGATGTACTCATGCCGGAAAGCACTCAAGCAAAACAACACAACTCATGAAAAATATATCAGTAGAAACTGTAGTTAAGTAAATATGGATTTGAAACCCCAAATTATAGCCATTGCAGTGTGGTTTCAAAATAACATTGGCATTTGTACCAACTGACAAAGAATACCATAATGTAAATAAAAACTGTAATTGTAACACTGCAAAACCAGAGGTGCTGAGGGGATGGGACTTATTACCATGCCAATTTCTTTTTGCTTATGTGGTGCTGAGGAATCGAACCCAGGGCCTCATGCATGCAAGACAAGCGTTCTACCACCGAGCCACCTTCCCAGCCCATACCATGCCAATTTTTAAAGCTTACTCGGGTACTTGGTACCTAAGTACTAGGCTAGTAGTTAAGGAAGTAGAAGCCTGATATTTTAGACAAGTACTTAATATTCTAAACTTATAGAATAGTTTTTATTATAATGGGATGAGATATTCTTTGGTCAGAAAAATAGGATTTGGTTAAATCTATGATCAAAGACAAACATACCTGCTTAAATACATTTAACAGTAATCAAGAGTAAAAAAAAACAAGTATGAAAGCCAAGAAATTAGGAAAAAGATGATGTAAAGAAGTATATTAATAAAGAGAAATGTAGACACAAATAAATTGGAAAGTAGGTTAATAAGAGCAGAACTAATTAAAGTCAAAGATATGGCCTTGCATGGGTGGCTCACTCCTGTAATCCTAGCAATTAAGGAAGCTGAGATCTGAGGATTGTGGTTCAAAGCCACCTGGGACAGAAAAGGAGATTCTTATCTCCTATTAATCACCGAAAATCCCAAAGTGGTTCTGTGGCTCAAGTGGCAGTGAAAAAGCTGAGGGACAGCACTCAGACCCTAAGTTCAAGCCCTACTACAGGCACATACACACATACATACACACACACACACACACACACACACACACACACACACACTTTCCCTCTCCTTCTCTCTCTCTCTCTCTCTCCCTCCCCCCCCTCTCCAAGATCTGGACAGTTGGTTAACAAAAAATAAGATAATGAGATATTTGACTTAAGACTTGTGTTTTTTTGTTTTGTTTTGTTTTTCCATATGTTACGTAGGAAATGTCCACAAAGCTTATCTATCTACATGAAGAAAAGGGAAGACAATTAGACTTCTCTCAAGCTTTAGTCTGGAGATTGAACAGATAGCTCTTTACACCTCTGACCCCGGGGGATGTGATTATTTGTGAAGAAGCGAATGGAGGCTCTGGTTGCACCTGAAGAGGTAGAGGAACCTTGGGAAGTATGTCTGGGGTCCTGGATCACCAGAGAACCCAGACTCAAGATGACCATCAAATGGTAAGAGGAAGCGAGGGCCCTGAAGGCAAGCTCTCTTAGCTTGGTGTCGAAAAGGCTATGGCATTATATCCATGTACCTGTATCTGACATGAACCACAGCTCCATTCGCAGCTTTTAGCTGGTTTACTGGAGATAAGAATCTGGTGGACTTTCCTACCAGGGATGACTTCTAACCTCCATCTTCATATCTTAGCCTCCTGAATAGCTAGGATTACAGGTGTGAGTCCCCAGTGCCTGGCTTAAACAATTCTTTAAACCCAGGCAGATAAACTTCAACAGAGGGGGTGAATTATATTATAATGTATTGCAACTATATTTGAGTAGCACAGAGAAGGTCATTGAAAACTGTTGATTGTTAGGGGTTGGAGAGAGTGGGGGAAAAAGAAATAATAGACTATGGGTAGGCAGGGACTAGCAGGAAGGGATACGCTGGTGGAGAGGATAAAGCTCGAATAGTGTCAAAATAGATGCCTCGAAACTATAACAGTGAAACAAGGAAACCTGTTTGGGATGCTTTCTTGCAAGGAAGTAAGAAGAAGGTAGGGAGCACGATAAAGGGAGTGAGAATGATTGGAATAGAATGTAAACATATGGAGAAATAACAATGAAATCTCCCTCAGAATAATAAACTAAAAAAATCCTCCAAAAAGGACAAACAAGCCATTGAAAGAGTTGGACAAGTGATTCAAACAGGCATGTGTCCAAACAAGATCTACCAATAGTCACTAAGCTCCTGAAAAGATACCAGTATCTTTATTCTTCAGGGAGAGTAGCACGCCAAAACCACAGGAGACAGCACTTCCCATACTGTAGGGTGGCTAGGTGTATACGTTTCTAATGGAAAATAGGAAGTAATTGGCAAAGAATGTGGAGGAACTGGAACTCTCATCAATTGTTGTTAAGAACATAAAACCAGTATCACCACTGATGTATGACTAGGAAATGGTATGAACGTTTTTCTGAATGTTAAATATGTAGTTGCCTTATGGCCCAGTAGTCCCATTTCTTGTATAGATACATACTCAAGAGCAGTGAAAACATATGTCCACACAAAACACTGTAGACACAAATGATCATAGCAGCACTATTCATAATAGCCCAAAATGGAAACAACTAAAATGTCCATTGACTGGTAAATGGATTAAAAGATGTGTTATAATCATATAAAGAAATATTACTTGGTCATAAAAAGTGACAGATGTCTCTTTAGAACATCATGCTAAGTGAAGTAGGCTAGACATTAAAAGCATACCTCTGATGATGTTGTTTATGTGGACAGTCTATTACCAGGAGATCATAAAGCTAGGTTGGGGAAGGGGAATGAGCAAATGCTAATGAACATGGAATATCTTTGAAATTGGTCTGAAATTAGACATTGGTAATAGCTGTAAACCATTATATATATATATATACATATATATATATACATATATATATGAAATCTCACTTAATCATACAACTTTGGGTAGCTACAATGGGGGAATTTCTTGTTATGGGGTGGGGTTTTTGTTGTTGTTGTTTTTTTGTCAATAATAGCAAATCAAAAATCCAGGCATTGGTGGCTCATGTTTGTAATCAGGAGGCTGAGATCTGAGTATTGTGGTTCAAAGTCAGCCCAGGCAGGAAAGTCTGTGAGACTCTTATCTCTAATTAACCACCAGAAAACCAGAAGTGGGGCTATGGCTCAAAGTAGTAGAGTGCTAGCCTTGAGTGAAAAATCTCAGGAAAAAGCTTAGCACCCAGGCCCTGAGTTCAAGCCACACCAACAATAAAAAGCAAACCAAAGTCAAAATGCATTGTATTCACAAACTGACATGTTGAATTAAAACCCTTTGTACAACTGATGGATAACAAAAATAAATAACTAAAAAAACTATAAGCAACCCAAAGCAGTGTCCCGTAGTTTTTCAGCTGGTTCAAAGGCTAAGCCAAAATCTTCACAAATGTCATAAGGTCTACAAATCCCTTCCCAATCAGTCCTCCTCATTCCCCCTACCCATGCTATTCCAGCTATAATGACCTCTACACTGTGCCATTGCCACAGAACACCTTTGCCTATTGTGGTGTCTGGAACCTTCTTTTCTCAGACATCCCTCTGACTTACTGTAACCTCATTGCCTCAAGAGTCCGCTCAAATGTCAGCTTGGGCTCACCCCACCCTGCTGTCTCCCCTCTGCTTACCCTACTTACCATCTGGCATAGCACACATCAATCTGCTCTTCGCTTCATTAGCTGTCTCCCTGCAGGAGAGTGCAAGCTCTCTGACGGCAGGACCTTCATTCATTCACTGCTTATTAACCATAAGAGTTCACAGTGCCCAGCATATGACCAACACACACCAGGCACTTAGTAAATAAGTGTTCAATGAGTGAATGCATCGTAAGATAAAGTTTTTAAACCTTTACTTTATAATTTCTCACTAATGCCTAATTTAAAAACTACAGAGCTAACAATATAGATTCTTCATAGACACTTATTTTGTTGCAGTTGTATCTCTAACACACACATTAAGTAACAAAAAATTAAAAAAAAAAACATGATGAGTCATACCTGACAGATATCAAACCTTGCTTTTAGTACCCTCATTACAGTTAACAACAAGACAAGAATACCCACTATTATTACTATCTTAAAATATAAATAGCTCTGGGCTTTGGTAGCTTAAGCCTGTAACCCTAGCTACTCAGAGTCTGAGATTTGTGGTTTAAAACCAGCCCAGTCAGGAAAGTGCACATGACTCTTAAAAAGCTGAAAGTGCAGCTGTGGCTCAAGTAGTGGAGACCTAGCCTTGAGTATAAAAAGCTTAAGGCAGTGCTGGGGTTCTGAGTTCAAGCCTCAGAACCAGATGTGAATAGTGTGTGTGTGTGTGTGTGTAAAAACTAGTAAATGAAACAACAATAGTTACACACAAATGCACACACTCACATACACAGTACTCTTTGGTCACTGTTGTAAGCCCTAAGTGCTTTACATGTATTTACACTTTCAATCCCCATAGCACCTAAAGTAATTATGATTATGTTCCCATTATCAAGAACACCGAAAAATTAAGTGACTTGCCCCAGGTCACCCAGCTCTACCAAGTAGCTAAACTGGAATTAGAACCCAGGCAGTCCTATATTAATGACAGTGATGAGGATAAAGATAGTATGCCAGAAAACAGAAAGCAGATTTATTCTCAAGTCAGACGTTATTGTTAACTTGCTAAAAAAATCTCTAGGGAGTTACAAGAGGACCAACTACCAGAATTATCGAGGTCAATGTGTTCATCGTCGTAAGAGGTAGACACACAGATCAAGAGCTTTCCTGCACTCCAGCAGGACTTTAACGACATCACAAAAAACAGATCCCCCTCCCCCAAGCAACCATGAACACAGAGTCCCTGAGAATAAATGTTAACAGGTAATAGAGAGGATGCATGTAAAGAGAGAACAAGGTCTTACTGAGGACCAGTTCAGGGTGAGGAAAGGTCCCATGCTCATGAATGTACAGATCTGGGTTTATAAAGATGTCCATGTTTCCCTCAAATTAATTATAGACTTGCTTGGATTCCAACAAAAACACAATGAGCATTTTTGAAACTTCACAACAATTCAACTGGTGAAAACAAAGATGACTGAGATATAAAAGTGTAAAGATGTCTACTTCAAACCCTGGATGAGATCTGAGGATCATGGTTCAAAGACAGCTGGGCAGGAAAGTCCAAGAGACTCTTATATCCAATAACCACCCCAAAGCCAAAAGTGGAGCTATGACTCAAGTGGTAGAGTACCAGCCCAAGTACTGACACAATAACAACAAAAAATAAAACAATGAGGATCAACTGCAGAACAGACCCATCAGTAGATGAAAGTTTACAAGTCAGAAATGAGTGACCAAATGAAGAGAAACGCTTGATATTTCAGAACATATATGGAAATTCCAGATAAGCCAAAACATGAAATAGTGAAAGTACTGGAAGAAAACAAAGATGATGAGAAGAAATTGCTAAGTCTAAAGTGAAAGGTCAAAAATATGGTCTTGAGAAATTTGACTACATAAAATTCTAAGATTTTCAAGACATCAAGCAACATCAAACCAGACACCGGTGGCTCATACCTGTAATCCTAGCTGCTCAGGTAGCTGAGGCCTAAGGACTGTGGTTGAAAGTCAGCCTGAGCAGGAAAATCTCTGAGGCTATTACCTCAAATTAACCACCATAAAACTGAAAGTGGAGCTGTGGCTCAAAGTAGTAGAGCATTAGTCTCGAGCAAAAAAACTCAGGGACAGCACCAGGCCCTGAGTTTAGGCCCCATGATTGACAAAAACAAAAAAAATCCACATCAAATATCAAAATGGAGCCAGGCACTGGTGGCTCATGCCTGTAATACTAGCTACTTAGGAGGCTGAGATCTGAGGATCATGGTTTGAATCCAGCCTGGGCAGGAAAGTCCATGAGACTCCTAGCTCCAAGTCACCACTCAAAAACTGGAAGCATTGTGGCTTAAGTGGTAGAATCTAGCTGTGAGCACAGAGGCTCAGAGACAGTGCTCAGGCCCTGAATTCAAGCCCCACAACCAATAACAACAACAACAAAAATTGAATGTCATGTGAAACATGAGCAAAACATCTGCCACAGATGTGAAATTGGGCTTATAGCTTTATTTTATCAAGAACACTTAGAAGAAGATTCTATTAGGAAAAAGTGCCAGCCACATCAACTGCCAATTTACAAAAGGAAAAACAGAAGCAAGAAAGAATGTTGATTTAAAAAGAAAGAAAGAAAGAAAGAAATCCGGTCTCAATAGTAATCAAAGAAATGCAAATTAAAACAGCAATTGCCAAAGATCAGAAAAGAGTAACACACAATGTTGGCAAAGAATCCTTCCATCATTGCTAGGAAACTCGGAACTCGGAGGATCTTTTGGGAGCACAATTTGGCAATGTGCACAAAGGGTTCAAAAAAATGTGCAGAGCTATTTCTAGGCACTTATCTTTGGAAAATGATCAGAGATATTCAAACAAAAAAGTATGCATCCATGGTATTATTACTTCCAATCAGAATAAGCTGGCACCTACAGGCCTGTTCTATAACAGGGCACAGAGTCAATGATAGCCTATGCAGAGGAGAGAATTTTTTTTTGAACAGATTGGATGAAGAAGGTAACAGAATACATAGCCATTTTGTGTTCCATCCTAAGTTCCTTAAAATGGCAAAGACACTTTTTTTTTTATGAGTCAGAGTCACACTATGTAGCTTGGGCTAGTCTTGAACTCTTGATCCTCTTAACTCTGCTTCCAAAGGAAGTGTGACACCACACCTGACCACAGACAAAAGACTTCTTAAGAAAAAGAGAAGTTCCAACAACTTTAGTTACAATTAAGGAGGTTATCTATTTGCAGAATTATTGAAATACAGGAAGGGAGGGAATAGATTATAGAACAAATAGACTAGAAGACAGTGAAGCCTGTGGCATCTCAGAGAGGTTTGTGGTTGGGTGGGGTACGGGGGTTGGGGGAAGCCTGCACAGGGTCACCAGTGCCAGAATCAACCTACACTGAGTTGTCATCATGAGTTATGGTGGTGGAGAATATTTGTTGGCCCGAGGAAACATTTTCCCTGCATTGCTGAATTAAAGAAGTCACTTCTATATAAGAACATGTATTTAATTTATATATATATATATAAATATATATATATAATTTATATATAATTTATAAATATATATATAATTTTATATATATATATATATATATGTTTGTTTTTTTATACATGTTGAAAAAATTCTGTAGGGTTGGATGTATGGAAGTGGTAGCAAACACTGCCTAGAAAGCACAGGGTCCATAGTGCCAATAATAACCAAAATCGACCAACCAACCATACAAACAAACAAGCAAACTCCAGTATAAGGCTGTAAGCCTAGATGGTACAATGGTCGGGTTCATGTGTTGGAGGCTGGGTACACTGTGGCTATGGTAGAAGAGGGTTGGGTCTTTAAGACTGAGAGCCCAGTGCTAAGTAATTACATTGCTAAAGATGCTGCTTTTAGAAAGAATTTATATAGTTCCCAAGAGAGAAAGGACTTGCCATGTGACCCCTAGTTCTCGCACACACTCCCATCATCACAACACCACACACAATGAGGACTTTGCTAGAATAAAGTCAATGCTGGTGTTCGTGAGCCTGTAGAACTGTGAGTTCAGTAAGCCTCTTTATAATACCTGGCCTCAGCTATTCTAATATAGCAATAGAAAATGGATTCATCGGGCTGGGAAGGTGGCTCAGTGGTAGAGCGCTTGCCTTGCATGCTCAAGGCCCTGGGTTCGATTCCTCAACACCACATAAGCAAAAAGAAAAAAAAAAGCCGGAAGTGGCACTGTGGCTCAAGTGGTAGAGCGCTAGCCTTGAGCTGAAGAGCTGAGGGACAGCGCCCAGGCCCAGAGTTCAGGCCCCATGACCGGACCCAAAAAAAAAAAAAAGAAAATGGATTCATCTATTCAGTTAGAGCTTGTTTTAACTTTCCCCTTTGTGCTTTTGTATTTTCCAAGCTTTCTGCCTTGAATACCTATCAATATTACAGCTAGAAATTAGTAATTAATATTTTAAAATAAAAAAGTAAAAAAAGTTTCAACAAAGGGAACTTGATATTTTTCTGTAAGAAAATAACCCCAATTTCATAATTTTTTCTTTCGGACTATTGTAATAACTTCCTGGCTGTTTCCTCAATCTCTAATCTGTTTATCCCACAAGACTGTTAACGTCACCTCCTTTCTTTTGTCAGTCATGTGGCTTGAACCCTTGGGGCCTGGGTGCTGTCCCTGAGCTCTCCAGTTTAAGGCTAGGGCTCTACCACTTTGAGCCACAGTACCATTTCCAGTTTTCTGGTGGTTAATTGAAGATAAGAGTCTCACAGTCTTTCCTACTTGGGCTGTTTTTGAACTGTGATCCTCAGATCTCAGCCTCCTGAGTAGCTTGGATTACAGGTGTGAGCCACTGGCAGCCGACTTCACCTCCTGTAAAAGAATTCTCCCCATGACCCAGACACTGGTGGCTCACATCTGTAATCCTAGCCACTCAGAAAGCTGAGATCTAATTGGGGTTTGAAGCCAGCCAGGCAGGAAAGTCTGTGAATCTCACCTCCAACTAACCACCAAAAAGTCAGTAGTGCTGCAGCACTAGCCTTGAAGGAAAAAATTCAAGGACAGTGTCCAGGCCCTCAGTTCAAGCCTGAGGACTGATGCGAACACACACACACACACATACTCTCTCTCTCTCTCTTTCTCTCTCTCTCTCTCTCTCCCCTGACTTCCCACTGTTGTCAGGAAAGTCCCACCTACAGCCCTGAGGGGCCTCCATCCACTGGCTCTCTCTCAATCTACTCTCTCCCCAGCTTCCTGTGTGTCAAGCTGTCGCAGACTATTCAGTGATTCCTGAAGACTCTCCACACCTCCCCCCTGCACTCCCTTGCTCACATGGCTCCCGTGCTCCTGGCAGATGGGCCTTGGGGGAGAATGCACAGCCAGAATGAACCAGAATAGCTCAGAACCCACACTCTCCAAGATGCGCTGCCCTGCCAGCCAAGAGGCCCAGCAGGAACAAGGCATCCTGGGGAGGGGGTAGGAGCAGGTGTGGAGGGGCGTGAAGGACTCTGATGGTTGATGAGCCGAGAAAAAGAAGAAAAATTCCATGTAGAATCCTACAGCAAAAACTCTCAGGGTTGCGAGGAGGTTCTTGAGAGGTGTGTTGGCTGGTCAACATAGACACCTTCATGTTTCTGGGGTGAGGTGAGGCTTGAGGAACCCCTGGGATCTCCCACAAGGGCAGGCACCTGCCACCTTAGATCCTGAGTGAGTCCTATATGCAACACAGATGGCACTGTGCTGGCTTCAGGGACCCCCCCCCTCCACACACACACACACACACATCAGGTACCCTAGCAATAATGGCATTTTCCTACTGCCATGAAAGGTCTGGTGGAGCCAAGTGCTTTACAGGGCATGCTGGGAACCTGGCCAAGGCCATAGGTGGTATAGAAAAGTGTCCATGGGAGGTATCTGGAGGTCACTCATGACGGCCCCTTTCTCCTGTGTTCCAGAATTCCCTGCAGCCTGGACTGAGGGCAGTCACCTTGAGATGACAGTGTGACCCTCAGCCACCTGAGGACCGGCCGCTGCGAGGCAGGTCAGGACACCTGGCTTAGAGGAGGTAGGCCCCCCGCTCAGCAGTTCCAGCCACACAGCTGGCCCTGTACAGAGAACCCTGTGTGTGCACTGCCACCAAGACCACGGCAGTGGACATTGGAGACCCTACTGGTCATTGCTTCTCCCTGAGGGGTCTTTGCACTTTAGGAAGGTAGAACCTGCTGGCCAGCTGTACTTCCCTGGGAGATGCTCGCTCGCCAGAAGTAAAAAGTGCTGTAGGAATCCCAAAGTCTGCTTCTGGTAAAGGAAGAAGGCCCTGTCTACCCTCCTCAGGGGGCCCTGAGGCTTCCTTTGTCCCTGTAACCCCCAAACTTGAGAGGCCCCCGCATTCTGGAGGCCCCTTCATCATTTGTACCTGCGTGCTTCCCTACCCCCATGACGCCGCTCGCTTCATACCTGCTTCTAACCTGTCACCTGGTGGATGGAGCCATTCCTTAAGCAACAGCTGCATGAAGTTACTCCCTAAGCAACAGTATCCAGGAAGCTGTAACCCTTTCCATTTCTCTAGTATGTGAAACATTAAGACAGCACTATTCAAACGGGGCAAAAATGCCAATGTTTAAATGTCTCCCCCTGAATCCCAAAGAGGCTGCCACCCACAGTCACTTAGGTGTGGGCAGGATGGATACCACTGTTCCAGCTGGTTTCCCGGCCAGCCTGGTCCCTTCTCCGAGTCAGAAATGAGGGCAAAGTGGACAGGATGTGTGCATCGGTCACAGCTAGATCACCTACAATACCTGCAAGTTCTTCAGAGAAAAGTTGGGGCAAGAGGCAGGCACTGGTAGCATGGACAGAATCTGAGCTGTCTCCAGTCCCCTTGTGTCTCCTTTACAGAAGACTTGAAGAAGCTCTCCTAGCCTGCAGTGGGGAGCAGGGATGCTGGAAGATGAGTGGGGGCCAGCCTGCCTGATCTACTTGGTTGGTCCTGTTCTAAGATACAGTGGGCTCAGGCCTATGATCTCACTCAAAGGCTGCCCGCTTGCCCCCATAGCCTAGTGCATAAGCATCCCATTTGATCACTGGGTCATGTTGAGTGCCTGCCTGCCTGCCTGCCTGCCTGCCTCAGTGGAGCTGGGTGACACTGCTGCTCCAGGGATCACACTTTGAGAACCACTGATTACTTGGCCTTCGTCATTCTGAAGTACTCACCACATTGGGGGGCATGGGGGAGCTCCAGGAAGGCACGGGGGATATGAACTACACCAGCACCAATGCCACCCAGAGGCGGCCATGTAGTAGTGAGGGTCCAGAACTTTCCATTGAGGCTGATGCTAGAAGAATCCCCTACCAGCAAATATCACATCAAGAAAGGGTATCAGCTCTGGGCTAGGGCCTGTGGAAATCTGGCCTACTGGCTTTGCTGCCCCTCCCTGCCTTCCACTGGTCGCAGTGACCCAGGCAGGAGGCAGTCAGGATACAGGCTGGCAGGGCTGGGGATTTCTGTATCTCCCTTCCTCATCTCACACCCAAGCTGGCGTCAGACTCTGGGCACAACAGAAGAAAACACATGCATTTACCGTGAAGATTCTGATCTAATGCATAGAGAGCCCTCACTGAACTCCAGGGCCATGGACTGCACACAGACCAGGCAGTGTGCAGGGAGAGGAGATACGGAGCTCAGCCGTGGCAATGGGAGAGAGATGAAGAAGCTTAAATACCACAACATATGGAGAGCTGCTATGGGGAGAAGCCCAAGGGGAAAGTGAGCAGAGCTGATTCTGCTGGGGAGCGTGGGGTAGCCAGGCTAGTGCTCTGCAGGGAGCTCTGCATGGGAGGAGCATGCAGGTATGGCTCCTCCAAAGGATGGGGTAGGGTGAAAGGACTGACTGGAGATAACACAGGGGAGGCCCTGTGGGGATTATGAAGGATCTTGAACCATGACAAGAGGTGGATCCCTGTCAAGAGCGGCAGGAAAGGACTGTTGCTCCTCACCAGAGGGGTCTGCGGGGAGCACAGTGCATCATGGGGTCTCCGTGCCCTCCACTACAGAGGTGTCTCACCCAGGTTGCTCTCTGAAAGAGCAAGCAGTAACTTTAGAACTCACCAGAGACCCTCATGGTTTGGACAGATGGCAATTCAGTAAGTGAGGAGGACTCCACAGGGCCAGGTGGGGCTTGGAGGGCCTGAAAGGGCAGAGCTTTGAAGAAGAAGCTCCACAGATGGCAACCTTTCAGTCTGGGGAAGATCAAGGACTTTGGTAGGTCCCATCACTCAGGCAGAGGTCTCTGGTGGGGAAAGGTCAGCCCCCAAAGCCCAGGGATCACTGAGCACCAGGGAGCAGGCAGGGGGCTTGGAGCCTCTTTGGAAAGAGGAACAGGATAGGAGTGAATCTGTCAGCCCCAGAAACCCAGCTATACAGGAGTCCTGAAAAGGGCTAGCCATGGCCAAGGGACTAGATTCTCCACTGACACTAAAATAATGACACCCATTGCATAATGCTGTGTTAGTGATTTAAGTTCCCTATCACACCCAATCTCACAGCACCCCTAAAGCAAGCACTGTGACTATCCCCATACATCCAGAGGCGAGGTGGAAAAGCATCTCTTCATCCATCACCAGTCAGGGAAATGCAAGTTAAATGACAAAGAGACATCATTCCACACCTGTAATAATGGCCACATCCAGAACACAGACATCACCAAGTGATGCGAGGAGGGGGAACAACAGGAATGCTCCTTCACTGCTGATGGAAAGGAAAACATTGACACAGCCAAGTGGAAGATAATTGGTCAGTGTCTTACAAAACTAAACATACTCTTACCATGTGATCAAAGTTCCTTGGTAATTACGCAAAGGAATTGAAAGCCTATGTGGATGTTGATGGCTATTACTTGTAATTGCCCAAAGTTGGAAGCAACCAAGATATCCTTCAGTAGGTAAGTAGATAAATTGTGGTATACCCAGATAACGGAATATTATTCAGCACACAAAAAGAAATGAGCTGTCAAGCCAAAAAAGACATGGAAGAGTTAACTGTGTGTTAGCAAAAGTAAAACAAGAAGTTGGTCAGAAAAGGCTACCTTCTACATGATTCTAACCAGGGCAATGAAAATACCCTGTGTGGCATTATGATAGTAGATAAATGTCACCACATTTTTGTCCAAACTCACAGAAGGAACCATCATGTGACCTGTGGACTTTGATTATGATATATCGATGTAGGTAAATGAAAGAGGCTGGGTATGTGGGGACATGATACACAGAAAATCTGTGCCTTCTTACAACTTTTCTATGAACTAAAACTGTTCTAAGACAATCAATCTTTAAAACAAAAACAAAAACCAGAACATCAGAAGTGGCACTGTAGCGCAAGTGGTAAAGTGCTCACCTTGAGCTGAAGAGCTGAGGGACAAGGCCCAGACCCCACAACCGACAAAAAACAAACAAACAAAAAAACCCAGAAAATTTCAAGGCAGGCACCAGTGATTTATGTTTGTAATCCTAGCTACCCAGGAAATTGAGATCTGAGAATTGTGGTACAAGCAAACCAACAAACCTAAAAGCTCAGGGATAGCACCCAGGTCCTTAGTTCAAGTCCCAGGACCAGCACAAAAAAATAAAAGGCAAGAGAAAATAAAATAGAACTTCCCTGAGGATCCAATGAGATGTCACTGTGAGAAGTTTGCACCTGCTGACCCTGGATCCCTGTCCATAGATCTCTGGTCCTTCATAGCACAGCCCACCTCAAGTGTGCCACACAGAAGGCCAAAGCTCAACTTTTTGAGCAGATGGCTATGTGTTCCTAGAGTCTGTCCCATGAATTGCCAGAGTAGTTGATGGCCACTTACTAAGCCCGATGTTGTGCAGACCATTCTTGAGTGTTTGGCCAGCTACAGCTGTCATAGTCCAGTGTGGGAGGGAGGCTAAGCCCACTCTTTTACATGGGGAAAACCAGAGTTCTACCAGCTAAAGAGAATACCTGGTTATCGCACCACAGAGCTGAGAAAAGGTACTTAGAGATCAGCCTGTTTGGTGCCAGATCCTTCCCTCATCTCCCATCCAGAGAGAGTATGGCTGAACAAGCTCGATCTCCCCTGCCAGACATGCTGTGTTAGGCTGACAGAAGTGCTAGGTCTAAAATAGCAATGGTTAGCAAGGTGAAATGAATGGCCTGAGGTCACACTGCTATCCAAGACAGAGCTAGGCCCAGAGATCAGCTCATCTACTCAAGAGCAACGTGGTCACTCAGCTGACATATGTGGGGGCTTGAATCTCAGAGATGGGGGCCGTAGCATCGGATGGTCCTTCACCCACTACCCCCTCCACAGTCCCAGTGCTTCAGTGACAAGCTCCCCTGTCTGCCCCTCCAACATCAGGATTGCTTTCACTCGATACTCCTTCCAGTGCACCAGGCTGGAACAGAAGTGCTTGGCACTGCTGATCGACCAGGTTCCTAAAAGGAATCGAGTTTCCTCTGCACTCACAAGAAGCTGTTAGCCCCTGGCGAGTTTCCAGAGCTAGCGCTACAGTCATGCAGCCAGACACTGGTGAGGGATGCCAAAGCCCCTGGGCACAGAGAGGAGTCAGCTGGGCTGAGGGATTTAAATTGAAAGGGGTCCTTGCCAGCAACACTACCAAAACCACATCCTGTCCTCTGGGAAAGAGCTTCCTGCTGAGACCCTAGCAGAGATCCCTGACCCCGCCTCGCAGAGATGGAGATGTGGCCCTGAACTGCCACTGGCTTTCCCAGGGAGGAGTCTGGAGAGTCAGGCACCCAAGACCCAGCCAGGCCCCTAACCAGCATGTGCCCCAAGGTGAGAAGCCACCCACCCTCTGCAACCTCAGTTTCCTTGTCTACAAAATGGACACCATCATCCCTCCCTGCAGGGTGCTGGCTGTGAAGGTGTTTGGGACTGTACGACACACATATCCAAGGTCGAAGCTGCTAATTCATCCAGTATAGACCAAGTCTGGTGAGCATTCTGAATGGAGGCTACAAGCAGGCAGTGTCTATGTGATCCATAAACTGGTGTGTGTGGGGGGGGGCGGGGGAGGGCTTGGGACTGCATTCCTCAGGTCTGACATTTTTGGGAATAATCTTTCACGAGTTTGGAGGTGCTTAGAAACCCTGATCTTTGCTCCCTTTTCTGGGCCTCATCCCCTCCCAAGGGCCCTTTAAACTGTGTTAGTCAAAGATGCCATTAGAAAGAAACAAGTGTTCCCAAATTGCTAGAGAGCCTGGTGTTGATGGAACCAGGAGCTGAGACCTGCATATCCCTCACCAACATGCACCTGTTTCCCACTCATTCAGAACATCTGTCAGCATCCCACCAAGGAGTCTGCCAGCTGAAGCCTCTGTCATTTGGAGTTAGATGCTTCCCTCCAGGCAAAGTTCTGATGGGGTTGAGAAGCAGAGAGGTAGGAGCTCAGAAGAAGTCTTATAAGGAAGTGTGAAAAAAGAAATTTTCCAGAGCCGTCGGTGGGGCCAGAAAGTGAATGAGCCTTATTGGAGGGCAGCAACTTTCAAGTTTGTAATGGTCTAATGATCTAACGAATCCTTTTCTTAGGCATGCAAGGATTGGTCCTAATGTCACAGGCCATGCTTGGTGCTGATTCTACAACACATTGGACTGAATACCATGCTTTATTAGAAAGTGAGGCCAGGTAAGATGCCTCAGATGTCATGAAAAGCAAATAAGATATATATATATATATATATGTATGAATGTATATACATGTATTATATACTTATATATACTGTATTATACATATATTACACTACACTATATATATATATATATATATATATATATATATATATATATATATATATACTATATACAGTATACAGTATGAACTCATTTTTTTGTTTAAGACCAGGACTCAAACGCTTGATCTGATGCTTTTGCTTTTTGGCTGGGGCTGGCATTCTATCACCCGAACCATGCCTCCAACCTTTGAACTCACTTTTTTGTACTGGTTCTGTGACTTGAATTCAGGGCCTTGTGCTCTTGCTTGGCTTTATTGCTCAAGGCTAGCACTCTACCACTTGAGCCACAAAACAACTTTCAGCTTTTTGGTGGTAAACTGGAAATAAGAGTGTCATGGACTTTTCTGCCTAGACTGGCTTTGAAGCACAATTCTCAGATCTCAGCCTCCTGAGTAACTAGGATTACAGATGTGAGCCACAGGTACTTGGGTCATTTGGGTTTCAATAAATATAGATGTCTAGATTTAAATATAGAAATATATATTCTAGAGCAGATGAATTATATATTGTAAAGGAGAAAATTAAGGAAACAAAATGGGTTTGGGGGAATCAGGACAGAAAAGCACTTTTACATATCTGTAACTATGTGTATTTTGGCATTATTATTATTATTGCAAAACAGCACAAGATGTGTGAGTTTTTAACCCACTATTAAAAACAAAACAAAGTCTTCTTTCCCTAGGAGAAAACCATGGAGAGCATCTATGGTTTTAGGTGGTCATGGCTTGATCAGTATCCATACCAGGAAGGAAATGGAGGGGGATGGTACATTTCCTGCCACTTTCTCACACATGCAATCCTACCATGGCTCTGTGGGCTGTCAGTGGTCAAATACCACCACATCCCTCCTCACCCCATATTCTACCTTCTCCTGGCCTGGGCCCCAGGGCAAGCTCAGGCCTGGGGCACTTACCTCTGAGAAGCGCTGCACATCCTGTGTGAGTGTGCCTACACGCCTCCAGTGGAAGTGTTTGAGCAGTTTCAGAATGGCGGGGTTTACCGCGTTGTCCGACGGCACGGTCCGGAAGAAGTAAGGATATTTTTTCTTATCAGCTAGGACAGGTGTGGTAGCCGCAAAGGAGAGCTGAGGACACAAGAGAGACAAACAATGGCATTACTGCCATCCCTCTGCCGAAAGTAAGAGTCTTGCATTGCCGTGAAAGAGATTAAAAATGTAAAATGAGGAGAAAGCAGGGAGAAAATGAACCAGGGGATCTCCCCCTCCCTAGAGGCACACTATTAATTCAGTCTTCTCTTCACCTCATCTCACAAGCATTTAATTATCTTGTCAAAAACTCCTCATAAACATTTCATTTTTTATTGGTTTTTGTTTTTCTTTTTCTTTTATCGTAACCATTTTAATAGCTACCTCGGAGATCAGGATATGGAACATACCACAATTTACTGAGTCGTTCCTAATTTGAGGGCATTTAGATTGCTTCTAGCTTGTCACTGTTCTAGAGCTTCTATTCTGACATCCTGCGATCTCCATGGACAGTCTGTGATGTAAAATCTCCCCAATAAAGACAGGATCTGAGCCTTTGAAGACTATACTTATTTTTTTTAAAGATTTAAAAAAATCAATTTGCATATTTACTAGTCAGACATAATGAGAGGACCAATTTCACCACAGTCCTGTCAATGTTAATCAAACATTCTTCTATCTAATTCTGTAATGACTTACTACTAAAACACTGGAGTCAGATTGTATTCCTGGTTACACACAACGTTGGGTTTTTCTCAGGGAATTTATATTATTTTAAAGAAGAGCCTTTTCATGTCTTTAGTTTCGAGTGGTATTCTAGTGCTTTTCCAATGGAATTTAGTGAAGATTTGCAAAATGGATAGCATTTAACTCAAGCTATTATAGTCGCTGTAAATACCCAATTTGCCTTTACACATGTGTATGTGTGCGTGTGTTTTAATTTACACTCTAGTCAAATCTGTCCACCTTCTCTGCTATCAGTCCTTTTCTTTCAAGTGCCAGTAAGTTGTTAAATTGGATTTTTAATAATCTGCCTGCCTTAAATGCCACTCCTTCCCTCCAGTCTCTGATCTGTGCTCCCTCCCCCTAGGCTCATCTGCAGAAGTTAGTTATCAACTCTTTTGATCTTCAGAGGCCAGTGAGGAAATGTCATCTTGCTGCAGCTCTGATTTGCGTTTTTCTCTCTGTGAGTGAGGCTGAGTCTCCCTTCATGGGTTTAAGCAATTTGTAGTTCCTTTCCAGAAATGGTGCTCACCCTTGGTCTCGTTTCTCATTTGACTCTTTGTCTTCCTTAGCTGTGGGTAGAAAAGTGATCTTTCTTGATTAGGGAAGCTCAAGTTTGTTCTTTGTCTTTGGATGTTTTCTTCTGTCACATCAGTGGGTTTTCCATGGTGGATAAATTTACCAATTATTTTTTCATTTACATCTTAGGTTTTGTGTCCTATTTAGAAAGGCCTTTCCTACCCTCAGATTATGAAAGAGTTCCTCTGTGGTTTCTGTTCTGCCTCCTGTTCCTTTGTTCCCCTTCCCTCTTTCCTTCTTTTGTTTCAGGAAGGATCTGGTTGAGGTGAAAGCATTAGGTTGCCACCTCTGCTTGTCTCAGTAGTAGTTCTAGCTCTGATACATCCAAGTCTCAATTCAGGGACAACATCTTGGAGCCTTGGACTCCTACCACATGAGAAATACTTCCTCCCCCCAATTCCCCCCATTCAGGGAGGATGGCTATGGAGATTTGTCCTTTTATCTGGTCGAGAGCAGAGGAGATTCATTCTTTAGGGTCCCTAAAGAATGCATCCAATCAGCAGCACCCCCATAGACAGAGTCTGTGGGTTGACCACCCAACAGCCCATCAGCCATTACCTGGAGCTTAGAGGACACCTAGAGAGAAACTCATTTCTAAGATCCCAAGAGACAGGGGATACCCCAAGACTTGTAAGGGTCCAGGCAGAATGACTGTTGAACAGATTCTAGGTAGGGGCCAGGTTTAATGATACCCAACTATAATCTCAGCTACAAGAGAAGCAGAGCTAGGAAGATCTTGGTCTAAGGCTGGCTCTGGCAAAAGTAGAAGACACGATGTGAAAAACAAAAGGATTGCGAGCATGGCTCAAGGGATAGAGTGCTTGCATAAGGCTCTGAGTTCAAATCCAGTACCTTCAAATTATCATCATCATTATCATCATCAACAACAATAACAACAAAGGAAGAGTCTGTAGTAAACAGAACTCCAGCTGGATGCATGGAAGAATCTTCACTTTTGGAGGTGACTAGCAATAGTAAGCCTACATGGTAAAAATGAGTCTTGAGACATGCAAATGGAGGCCAGATCAGAGCTTCGGAAGAACAGATGGTTTTCAAGGTATCTGTGTACGCCTTCTCCCCCCCAAAAAACAACATAGAAAAAGCATATACAGATATGTAGGTAATTACAGATATATACTTTTTTTTTCTGCCAGTACCAACCTTCATTGTCACTGTACTCTGCCACTTGAACCAGCTTGGCTTTTTGCTGGCTAATTGGAGATCAACTCTCATAGACTTTTTTCTGGCCTGGGCTGGCTTTGAACCCTGAACATCCAGGTCTCAGCCTCCTTAGTACCTGGGATTAAAAGTGTGAGCCACTGGTGCCTGGCTCATACACATTTTTTTTCTTTTTCTAAACAAAGAATCTACCAGATTCACAAAGAGCATCCAAAAGTTGTGCAATTCCAGATACCTGCTTACAGGTGATATGTAGATCCTATACAGAGTACAGGGAATAGAAGCTTCCTACAGCTCCCTCCCCCTGCCCAACTTTAGTGTCCCTAAATCTTCTCTCAGGATGAAGATGCTGGTGCAAACTTTCTCGCCCCACCAGTTTAGAAGAAGCTTTTAGAAAAGTCTGGGAGCCACTATTTCAGGATCTGGGATATGCTCCATGCTTTCATATCCCTCAAAATGCTTAGCCAATACAATTTGGAAATACTGGCTTTCTGATGTGATGGCTGAATCACACTCTGGTTGATACTTCAATGTTATTGTCCCTTTACTTCCAGGTCTACAATTAATTGCTGCTTGAACAACCTCATATGTTTGCCCTGTAGGTAATTACAGTGGTTACCGTTCAGTGGATAAATGGCCCATCATGTTTACAATGGGGCTTGGAGTACAATATATGCCCTGGGTCTAAATCATGTTGGGCGCAAAATATTAACTGGAGCCGGCATTTTCTGCATCATTTGCGATAATGCACACTTTGATTAGATTGCTATGCATTACTGTTTCTCTGCTTTTAGCCTTCTAAAACCTCCTGCCATAGGCAGACTGTAGGTGCCTTCTAGTCTTACTGAACTTCAGCACTGGGTGGCCAGTGGAAGGGAGGATCACCTAACTTTAGGTGTACAATGGAATCATTTAAGGGGAGATTTTTCAAAATCTGATGACTTGGTCCCATGCCAAACCAACTAAATCAGAACCTCTGGGCATAGAGCCTGAGCAGCAGTATTATTTAAATGCTTTCTAGGTAAGGATGCCCAGACAGGGTCGAGAATGGCTAATGTTGCTTAACATTCCTGGTATTGGCTAAGCAGGTGGCAGCCCAGAAATGAGCAATACTCAGCTATCCACCCTAGCCACTAAGAAGTAGAGAAGCAGGACTCAAACTCAGATTGGAGGACTCCAAACATCAGTGCTATCGCTTTGGCTTTGATGGCTACTCTTCTGCTCCTGCGTGCTCCCTAGGGTTTTCCTCCTACCAGAACCTGGCAAATGGGGCTGCTAGTGTTAATACTCTGGTTTGAAGATCCACTTTTCTGGGCTGTGTGCCTTATTCCACATAACCAAACTTGTTTCAGAACAGACTGTAAGTGAGACTTGCCATAAATCCCTAACCAATGACTTATTTCAGAGAGAACTTTACATTTTAATTTATAGTTTGTTAAATCTACTCTTAAGGTATTGGTTTTTTTTTCTTTGAGAATTTGGCCTGTACAGTGCTTTGGGAGAGGGATCAGGATTAATGGAAATTTTCCTTATGTGGCTTTTTATATAATCAACTTTTGTAAAAGTTTTATGGTGGCTAGCAACTGATGTAATCTCTAGCTGTAAACCACAGAATTATTTAATAGACCATGTGTACACATAGTAGATAGAATTAAACTAGTTATGTTATAGCCATATGTGCCAAGTTTTAATTTACCCAATCTGTTAAAGGCTGACAGGAGAGTTTGGAAAAAATTTTCTCTATCATCTTGGACCAATCTTTTTCTGTTTCCACAGGATTTTCTTTTCTATGTTTCACTTTTATAGCGGTTGGAGCAGAAACCTTGTCTACTACAAATAGCAGGTACTAAACAGACATCATTGAGTAAATTGAGGATTGGAATATTTACTAACTAAAATATTTATTGCCTTTTCAAATATGATCTCTTGTTTGACATTTATTACTGCCTTATTATTATTATTTGCTTGTGTTTACCTGAGATAACGCTGATCTTCATGCAATTAGAGTTGTTTAGAAACATACACTTCTCACAAACAGGCACATGGGTGGATTTTCAGAAGCACATGCTGAGTGATGTAACAAATAGCTGGTCTCACATTTATCGCCTCATGGGTGGTCTCGCTTTCTGTATGCTCCTTTTCGCTTCCCTGGGTTCCCTTTAGTGTATGGCTTTGTCCTCAGGTTGGCTCTGGCTGTGTAAATTGATCTCACTGTAGGCTTTAGTCTAAAGAAGCACCTTTTGGTATTCTGAAGAAGGGAAGGGACTGAAGACCTGCTGGCACTGCTGGTCACCCTGACATGAGGCAGAACCGTTGGGAATACAATTCTTGGGCTGCTACTGGGTTCCTTTGAAACTACAAAGTGATGAAGAGAAAAATCTGAGGCAAGGGTGGGTCATTGTTCTTGGCTTGCTCCTGTTGCCTGGATGCCTGAAGGACTTTTTATTATTATCACTTATTCTTGAAATTTAAAAACAATTGTGAGGAGAGATGTGGTATGGCACTCTTGATTTGATTTGACAGGGAGTCCTTCAGTCTATTACTCTCAAACCTTCTGACTCAGACAAAACACAAATATACAGTATAAATTTACTGTATCAATTTAAACATTACACATAACAGTATATTTGTTTACATTTATGTAGTAGATGTTAGTGCATTTATTGTGTAGACTATATTTTAAACTACATACATTTATTATGTATACTATTAGACTTTATGCATTACATATCCATCATTCATCTTTATACAACAGATTTTAGTGAGTTTATTATATCTACCATTCTCATTGTTATACTTAATACATACAATGTATTACAGATGACATTAATTCTATTCTTACCTCTGCTTTGAAACACCTGACTCGATGTTGTCAGTTCTTCCCCCATATCCCTAGCCGTCATATTTCCTCGCCTGATTTCATCTCTTGGCCCTTGTCTTTCTCATTCTAGAACATCTTAGAACTCCCGTGATTTCTGGTGAAAGGTGGGATCATCCACCACCTAGCAATAGGGCCTGAGAGGTCTTGTTTCTTCATACGCCAGCCAATTTTGGCACTACCTGGCTCTCTTGTCTTCAAAAGACCCCATCTCTGATTGCCTGTGCAGCTCCTTGGTGGTGGTGGTGGTGGTGGTGGTGGTGATGGTGGGTGGTGCCATGGCTGAGCAGCCAGAAGACTCTTAGCCACCCAGGGCCTTTGTTCTGAGTCACCTGACCTGCTGCGCAACAGCTTCAGCTTTATTGACTCAACATATTTTTTATTGTGTTATTGACACTTCTAGTTTAATTTTTTATGATCCTGTCTCTTCTGCCCTACTCTCTTGTCTTAAGCTTTCTGTTTCATGGAAACTGTATTGTTTTATGTAAGGTATAGGATGGATGCCAAACATCCTTCTAAAGTTAGATAGATCATCAGCATAGATCGTCATTTTCAGATCATTTTCTTCCTCTTCTTCTGAGGATTTTACTCCACTGACTCGTGTGTGCCTGCATGTGCACATGCACTCACTGGTACCAAAGATTGAATTCAAGGCCTTGCACTCACACTCGGCTTTCTCGATCATGGCTCTCTACCACTCTAGCTATGCCTGCAGCCCAGCTTTCTGCTGGTTCAATAGAGATAAGAAGACACCCTTGGCAAAGAGGGGGTGGAGAATAATGCAGGCTTGGACCCCAGAGACTTCGGGCTTGTACCTCAGTTCAACCCGTAGTTATCTGCACAATTTTGAACAAGTCACAACATTTTCTCACTTGTAAAACTTAGATCACAAGCACTGGCCTCCTTGCATGGTGGGATGATGTCCAGTCATAAGAGAGCTTTGTAGACCACCCAGCTCTGCAGGACAAAGGCCCACTGCACTTGGGGTTGAGCTCATTCTGGGAGATAGTGGAGGCTCGATTTGGGATGAGTCCATCAGAACTGGGGGAACTAGTGTGTCTTTCTGGGAGGGAGGTTTCCCTAATCCTGTCATCCTGCTTACCTAGTCAAAGTCCTTGTCTTCCTCATTCTAGAACATGTTAGAACTAACATGCCTGAGAGCAAAACTTGTGGATGGATGGAAACACAAACCAACTCCTTTATGCTACCCTGCATGCAATGACCCATCAACCCGGAACCATACAAGGAGAGTTTTCCTGAACTCAGGTCTGACTTGAGACAGCAGCTATGTATGTCACGGTGGCTCAGAAAGGAGACAAAACACACACACACACACACACACACACACACACACTCTCTCTCTCTCTTTCTGTGCCAATTCTGAGGCTTGATCTTAGAACCTTGCACTCTCACTTGGCTTTTTAATTCAAGGCCAATGATCTACCATTTGAGCCACACCTCCACTGCCTAGAACTGGTTTTTTGATATCACGTCTGGGTCTCTTTCTTCAGCCTAATTCAGAGCCCTGAGCCCCAGGAGAAGAGGGACGATGACTCTGGGTCTTACTCCTTCTTCTGAGATCTGGTGGGACAGAAAGCAGACACTAAGAGATTCCAAGGTTTGTCTCCAACATAGAGTGCCTTGTTGGGCCTGGCTGGTACTACGATAGCCTGGGGTAGAGGAATATACAGTTACGCAGCAGAGTGGGCTGGAAAGAGAGCCATCAGAATCCGGCTTCTGTTAGGTAGCTTACTGAACTGAGTGGTACTAGCAGAATGCCCCCCAAATGCAGGGAGAAGTGGGGAGCTCCAACATCTTCAAGATCACCTTAGGGACCTAGGAGACCTGTGCTTTGCCCTGTCTCCATCAGGAAGAAAGCAGGGCAAGCCATTTCCCCTTTTCTGTTCTTCTGATCTCAAAATGATGGGTTGGACCAGCAATTTCAAAGGTTCCTTACAATCACAGAGGTTGCTTCTCTTCCCAACAACAGAAGAGTATGATGAAGGAGTTTGTTCATTTGAGTGGGTGGCTGTGCTCAGATCTGATCTGTTCAGACACCTGCTGTGTGCCGCCCTTCTCTTCAGATAAACACCCAGATGAGAAATGTAAATATGTCTCCCACTTTCCCCATCTTTATTAAATTCCAAGCCACTGACAGATTCTTGTTGAAATGCAATTTGTTCTTTACCTGGTTGGGGGCACTTGAAACCATTTATTTATTTATTTTTCTTCAGAAAGGACCAATTTATCAGGGTGATGGTCAACGCAGGGGTGGTCACGGTTGCTAAGTGCTGGGAAGGGAAGTTGGGCCCCGTGAGGGGAGGAGGAATGACTGAGGCCTGCTCTTTTTGCTCTGCTAAGTTTCGTCTTTTTCTATGGCTTTGCTGAGTGTGCCTGTAATTAAATGAGGGAGGTATTTGTCATCTTGGGTCCCTTTCAGCCGAACTGAATAGAATGCAACTTTCTCAGGAAGCTTCTGACAAAACAGTTGGTGACCAGAGCCAGGACGTATACAAAGGCCCCGGGCAGGGCCTGTTGGGAATTCAGGGAGGGCTGTGCCAGGTCACTGCTGTGCCAAAGCCATGGTGAAAAAGTGTTTGGATACAAAGTGTCTCAACATAAATGCCCGTGAGAGGCGGCTACAAAGTGCTCTGAGTTATAGAGGGAAGATGAGTGGTTGGAGCGCCAGGGTCCCCGGTCCCATAGGAAGGTCTAGGGGGCATTGTGCATAGGCTTGCCCAAGGCTCTGAAACCTCTTTTGTCAGAGACCTTGTGGGGAACGGCCATTCCTCTTTGGTGTTCAGGAGTTTGAGTGCTTCATCATTCAGAGGTACCTGGTGATTCAGCTTTGCCACACAGGTTGGCGGCTGTGTTCTTTCTATGTAACGGCATCAATAGGTAAAGGAGGTAGAGGTATTGTTCTCTTTTGTTTCCTCTTGGAGAAACTGAGGCTTAGGAAGCTGCAGTGATTGGCCTGGATCCCCAAAGAGAGTGGCAAAGCTGGGAATTCCAGCTCAGGTATTTTGACTCCTCCAAGTCGTCCAAAAATGAACACATAAAAACTCAGCATTCACCCTCTCACCAGAAGCACAAAATGACCCAATGAGGTAGTCATTATTTTCAGGGGAGGAGACATATTCAGAGAGGTTAAGTTTTCTCATGCACGGTCACACAGCAAGTCAACTGGGAGAGCAGGGAGAGGAACTGCACAAGTCCCCGCCCACTCCACATGCTGCGAGGCTGTTTCTCCAGGATTGAACTATTCCCCAAAGGCATTTGCTTCTCATCTCTATCATACAGAGAGAGGTGCTGTAGTATTTTGTAGGTGGGGAAATGGAAGCTCAGAGAGATTAACTACCATAGTCAAAGTGACAGTTCAGCAGCTGACAAAAGACAGGCCTCGGGGCTTTGGTCCTTAGAATCCCAAGCCATGTTTGGGGGAGACATTGGTGGAGGTGGGGCAGATGGGGGGAGGGAGTTATAGAAGGGAAAACAGATCTGCTTCAAAGAAAAAGACTAAGAACTGTTTCCGTGGCTGCCAGCACTTCCCACTGCCTGAGATGAATCAGTTCAACGATACCAAACAAAAAATTACATGTGAGCTGAGCGCTGGTGGCTTATGCCTGTAAACCTAGCTACTTGGGAGGCTGAGATGTGAGGATTACTGTTCAAAGCCAGCTGGGGCAGGAAAGTCTGTGAGACTCTTATCTCCAATTAACCACCAGAAAACTGGAAGTGGCGCTGTGGGTCAAAGTGGTAGAGTGCTAGCCTTGAGCTGAAGAACTCAGGGAGAGTGCCCAGGCCCAGAGTTCAAACCCATGACAGAGAAGGAGAAGCAGGAGGAAGAGGAGGAGGAGGAAGAGGAGGAGGAAAAGGAGGAGGAGGAAAGGGAGGAGGAGGAGGAGGAGGAGGGAGGAGAAGGGGATAGGAGAAGGGAGGAAGAGGAGGAGGAAGAGGAGGAGGAAAAGGAGGAGGAGGAAGGGGAGGAGGAGGAGGAGGGAGGAGGAGAAGGAGAAAGAGGAGGAGGAAGAAAGAGGAGGAGGAGAAGCAGGAAGAAGGAGGAGGAGGAGGGAGAAGGAGAAAGGAGGGGAGGAGCAGGAAGAGGGAGAGGAGGAGGAAGAGGGGGAGGAAGAGAAAGAGGGGGAGGAAGAGAAAGAGGGGGAGGAGGAGGGAGAGGAGGAGGAGGAGGGAGAAGAGGAGGAGGAAGAGAAGGAGGTGGAGGAAGGAAGAAGAGGAGGGAGGAGAAGGGGACAGGAGAAGGGAGGAAGAGGAGAAGGAAGAGGAGGAGGGAGAAGGAGAAAGAGGAGGAGGAAGAAAGAGGAGGAGGAGAAGCAGGAAGAGGGGGAGGAAGAGGAAAAGGGGGAAGAGGAGGAGGAGGAGGGAGAGGAGGAGGAGGAGGACACCATCAATATCCCACTGCCTACCGCCCAGTCTCCTTTACCCCTCCCATTGTTTTAAGTGAGACTGACCTCTTCAAATCCCTGCTTTCACTTGAACTGGGAGGAAAGCATGAGCCATCGAAAGCGCATGGCAGCTGTGCAAGCTGTGTGGCGTGAGGGAGGGAATTCCGGATTTGGGTTTGGACACTCATCTGGGACCTTTAGCCCACAGGTAGAACTCACATCTACTGGAGGACAAACGTGGGGGTCCCTAGGCCATTCTTATAGTAGAAGAGAACATTGTCTAGCCGACACCCGCAATGCATCTTGCTCTGTCTCTTCAGGCCAACTCCTATGCACCTGTGGAGGGCCGCGCACTCTCGCCCCTCCACCTATCATCACTAGCAAATGTGAGGAACTTACTGCTGCTTTGAGACTGTGAGTCTCATCCTCTGCGGGGCAGGATGGCGCACCCATTTCAATGCTGCAGTGAGGAACAGGATAGCAGGGCACCAAGCTAACACGGCCCATGGAGGACGACGGCTTCGAAGCTTGCAGTTTCAGGAGGATCAGATGGTGCTCCTTACAGACATGTATGCCTGTTTGGCTTGGTTTTGTTTTCTTCCTTCCAAATCCATTTCCCTCTTAGACTTTCCAGGAGGGCCAGACAAGGATCCCGTACCCATTTCACAGATGCAAAGCTCCAGGGCACAGATAGGTTTGCTGGGTGCTGATGCCACCAGGCACAGACAGTAACTATTACGCAAGGCTCCTAAATCCTAATCTAATGATTTTTTTTTGCATAATGGCTTGTTAATTACAAAAATAATAATGAGTATATTGCCTGTCTAATTGTGTACAATTAGGATGTATGTCTTTAATTTTCTCTTAAACTTCTGGTAAAACATTCTCTTCCTCACAGCTGTGCAGGTGACAAATGCAGGAAATTAACGAATTACATCAGGAGCCTCGCTGGCCCCCTTGGCCCCCCTGCTCCTGGCTCTCAGCTGCCGTCTTTAAGGGTAAAAAGCCTTGTCGTGTGATCGCAGCTGTGAAGCCAACTGCCTTTTAATTACCACACTGCAGAAATCAAGTCTCCTCATGTCAATTTGGCACCTCTAATGAGTCGATAGGTGGAAACGGCGTCCCTGGGGGGAGCGGGGGAGGGGCAGCTCCATTCCTGCAGTGGAGGTGGGTTTAGCATGGCTACCTACTGGGAATACACCTTGTCCCCTCCCGGCTGGCTAGCTCCTATGCATCCTTGAAGGCCTGCTCTCAAGCACCTCCTCCAGACAGCCTTCCTTGCTCCCTCTCCGCAACCCCAGCACTGTTCTTTCCTCTGTGGAGGCTCTAAGAAGTGGTTTGGTGGTCAGGCCTATTTCACCAGTTGGTCTGTAGTTTAGGAGGAGGTGGGGGTGCAGGAGGGAGGGAGGGAGGGGAGACAGCAGGAACACACAACTCCATCTCATTCCTCCCCGCCCCTGCTGAACACTTGCACTCAGAAAGGAGGTGGGAAGCAAGCAGAGTACCGGTATCTTTGGCTAAGGTAGATGAGTGCCACCCACTTCCCTGAAAATGTGGAATTCAGAGCAGCTGATTTGTACCAAGGAATTGCTCAATTGGACAGGCCAAGAAGTCCAAGGAGGCTCAGCAGCCATTTGCCCAACCACACACAGACCAAGAGTCTACCAGCTGCCGACTGGCTTGAGTCTCCCAGCCTGTGACATGGTATACTGTGGCCTGCCCTGACTCGCTCTCAAGGGATGTACAAAGTCACACGAAGATTTGCATGGAAACGTGTTTGCCAAGAGAGGACATCGCTGTGCTGCAATGGACATGAGGTTTGTATCCGGTTGTCCTGTCCCCCACGTTTCCTACCTCTCCTTCTCTTTCCTTGCCTCCCCACACCGGCCTCCTACTTCTGGAAGCAAAGCAGGCATTCTCTCACTCCTCTGAGAAGAAGCCTCATGAATAGCAGCCCCCACTCTGCCCAGTCTAGGCCAAGGGAGGCCCCACCCCATCCTCACATTAGGCCTCGTGCACTATACTGGAATGGTACCTTCATATAACAGAGCATACAACGAGCACCCAAGCTGCCACATGACAGACATTCAACTCCTTGCTGACAAAATGAAAAACAGTAGGAACAAACCCAGTGTGTGGGCCTCAGAGGGAAAGCAGGATCCATGTGTAGTGGCTTTGTGGAGGCCAGTGTGGCTCGGTCTGAAGATGTAATGTTTAACAAGGGATTCAAGAAAGAATGGGAGTTTTGCCAAAGGAATGAGTTTCCCATTGCTGAAGGTGTTCAAGAACATCTTCAGGGATCATCTCCTGGGTCCTCCACACCTGCAGACAGCAGAACTATCAGGGCTGATTTGTGAGCTCAGATGCGGACACACTCCACGGGTCCAGATGAACCTTAGATTAGTCCTTTTATTTCTTGATCCGTATGTTTTCCCTGTAGCAATCTTTACACTGTCTTCTCGATACATGACACTGATCTTGCACTCATGGCATTTAAATAATGAATCAATTGAAAGGAAAACAGTAGGTGAGGTAGTAATGTGCGTGATAAGTAGATTTGCAAAATCAAAAGGTGATATACAGATGTAAGGTCTGGGGGTCACGGGGTGCCAGGCACATGGAAGGCTTCTACCCTGCCTGCTTTTCTATCACCTTCACTAGATTAAGTCTCAATGTGAAATCAAGCAGACAATGAGCTGGACTTTGGACTCTGGGGAAGGGGTACCATCAGAAGTATGAAAGAGAGAGAGCGGATCTCTCAAAAGAAATAATTGGGAGTTGGGAGCCTGTGGCTCATGCCTGTAAACCTGTAAATGCACCCAGGAGGCTGGGATCTGTGGATCACAGTTCAAAGCCATCTGGGCAGAAAAGTCCATGAGACTCTTATCTTCAATTAATCACCAAAAAGCCAGAAGTGGAGCTGTGGCTCAAGTAATAGCGCTTTAGCCTTGAGCGAAAAACAACAACAACAACAAAAAACAACTCATGGGTAATACCCAGACCCTGAGGTCAAGCCCCAGGAGCAGCACAAAAAAAATTGTTGAAAGTGAAGCTATGGCTCAAGTGGTAGAGTGCCAGCCTTGATTGAAAAAACTAAGGGACAGCACCCAGGACTTGAGTTTAAGCCCCAGTACCAGCACTAAAAAGTTTTGGTTTTTTTCCAAAAAGAAACAGAAAGTGCTTGGGGAGAGATAGGAAAGAAGAGGGAAGGAAGGAGAGGAGAATAGAGGTAACTATGGGAAGAAGAGGGGAGGGGAGGGAAAGGAGAAGAGGAGGAAATTGAGAATAGCATTGGAAGGTTTAGCAATATGTGAGACATCTTTACACTAAAAAGTTCCTCTCATATCTCAGATCTGGTTAGGCCTGATCTCTGGGCCTGAGTGCTATCGCTTAGCTCTTCAGCTGAAGGCTAGCGCTCTACCACTTGAGACACAGGGCCACGTCCAGCTTTTTTCTGCTTATGTGGTACTAAGGAATCGAACTCAGGGCCTCATGCATGCAAGGCAAGCGCTCTACCACTGAGCCACCTTCCCAGCCCCCATATGTCAGTTCTTGAATTCTGTCTGGTAGCCCTAAGGAACTATCCTAGCCAGGTGTGGTACATAGGCTTGAGCTTATGTAATATCACCAGTGGGCTGTCAGGGGACCCAACTGTCTCATGAAGTAGACTAAGAAAGTGAAGAGTGCAAGTGCAGTGCTTGACTAGTTAGGTCTGCCTTAGCGCAGGAGTAGAAGGAAACAAATGACATAGGCACCACTCACTGATGCACCATTCAGGGTTTGTCCAACTCTTCATGTTACACTCAGGATATCAGGCACCAGGAACTGACCTGGGTTCACCTACTCCTGTCCCAAGTTCACGGCCAGACTAAATCAATTTGTGTCTCCCATGCTGCCTGCTCAGAATCAAACAGAATGCTACCCACGCCATGATTATGTAATTGCTGAGGAGTCTCCGTGTTTGCACCTGACCACCCACAGAACCGCAGAACGCACACAGCCAGTCAAACCTCCTGATCAGTCATCATCATGACTGCCTCCTGGGGCTCTGAAACAGCTCAGAAGATGTGAAACCAAACTGTTTGTACTAGAGATCCTGGGGAAGGAGATGCTGCTGTGACATGCAGGCCCCCAGAGATCTAAACCACAGTGCTGTACCTGGGGTGGGGGGTCCCAGGAGTATGACTTTACTTAACCCTTAGAAACTAAAAACAAGTTATCATGCTATATTATGAATCAAATGCTTCATCCAGTGCTTCTCAAGTTGGATAGAATCGAACTGAATTTGAAGGTTCTTCCCCCCCTCCTTAATCTTTCTGTTCTGTTCTTTTCTGAATCTGTTTGTTCTTAAAAAAAAAAAAAAGGAGACTACACCAGGTGGCTTTTATTTCAGCTCTAAAATTTCATGATTTTATAATTCCATGTTTAATTTACAAAGCGAAGAGGAATTCTTTCTTTGGGAGAGAAAATGAAAGTTGGTGGAGCAGGGACAATGACACCAGAAGGGTTTCAAACCAGCTCTCCCACAAAGAGATTTTTTCATTCTAATTGTTTTATATTCCCATTTAGATATTAGCCTTTTACTTTCTGCTTTTCTTAATCAAGTGTATTTATTAGCTAGCCTGTTCATTCAACAAAGGTTTATTTTCTAGACAAATTATAAATGCATTTTTCTCTTTGAGCCAGAAATCGCACTTCTAGGAATTACACTGACAGAAATATGACATACAGCCAAGGTAATTCTGAGAGACTGAAAGCAGCCAAATGTCTATCAATGGTGGCCTGACTGCAAATGCCCATTCAAAGAAGTGCTAGATAGCCATCAAAAAGATATAGTGGGGAATGTCTTTCTACAGTGGTGAGTCTATGAGCTCTGGACAAGAAAATGAAAAAAGCACAGAGTAGAACTGTGTATGGCACGTGATCCCTTTATGTAAGAGGGAAGACACACACACACACACACACACACACACACACACACACACACACACGCTAGAAGAAAAACTGAAAGACCAGGCACTGGTGTCTCACGCTTGTAATCTTAGCTACTCAGGTGGCTGAGATCTCAGGATTCTCATTCAAAGGCAACCCAGACAGTAAAGTCTGAGAGACTCTTATCTCCAATTAACCAACAGAACCGGAAGTGAAGCTGTGACTCCAAGTGATAGAGCACTAGTCTTGAGCAAAAGAGCTCAGGGACGGCTCCTAGGACAGCGCCCATAACTGACAAAAATAAAACAGCAAAAAAACAAACTGAAAAGCTTAAAAGTGATTTTTAAAAAAGGGTCAATTACAGACCTGGCATAGAACAGAATGAATAAAACCCAGAGAAGCGCCAAGAATTCTCTGCTGCACTTTTTTGTTGTTTTGTTTTGTTTTTGTCAGTTGTAGGGCTTGAACTCGGGGCCTGGGCACTGTCCTTCAGCTCTTCAGCTCAAGGCTAGCACTCTACCACTTGAGCCACAGCGCCACTTCTGGTTTTCTGGTGGTTATTTGGAGGTAAGAGTCTCATGGACTTTCCTGCCTGGGCTGGCCTTGAACTGCATCCTCAGATCTCAGCCTCCTGAGTAGCTAGGATTATAGGTGGGAGCCAGCAAGCCCAGCTTGCTGTGTCATTTTGACTACACAATTGTATAGATGTTATAGGTTATTTAAAAAAAAGAATTATTCAGCAAGATTCTAATCAGATCCTCAAAACTGGAAACCAAACCAAACAAAGGATGTATTCAGTTGCCCATAGAGTCACTAACCACAAGGAGAAAAAAAAAAAAAAACTAGCAAGGGGGCTTTGGATACAGTTCACTGTCCAGCCAGTGAGAACCTCCCCTCCAGAGCCCTACCCAGGCATGCATGCATTCACAACTTGGATTGTGAGCACAGGGAAAGCTATACGGTTGAAAGGCTGCTACATTCCACTTCCCTTTCACAGAGCATTGTCCTTTTCCATGTCTGTTTGCTCTCCCTCTGTGTAAGTATTTGTGGATAATACACTTGCATTTCTGTACTGGCACACACATGAACATATGTGCAGTGTTTTATTTTGGAGTGTCTCAGGGGAACATTCAGACATTATATAAGACTCTGTACTCCTAGATGGCTAAGAATGCACCTCCTAAGAGCCACCCTCTCCCTCATCACCACATTGCTATCTTCACACTCGTGTAGATGAACCATTGAAGGGATAATCATTGAAGGGAGAGTTCTTCAATTTCCTGAAAATGTCCTTTTCATTAAAAGACAAAATCGGGATCCAGGCCAAACTCATACCTTGCACTTGGTTGTCTACTTCTTTTCATCCTCTTCCATCTCAACAGTGTCCCCTGTCTTCTTCTGGTTTCTCTTATTCTGTCCCATGACATGAGTAGGGAAACATGGGCCAGGTGCCTTGCAGAATGTCCCATAGCTGTCTGATTAGCTTCTCCTGTCTAGTTTAGACAACCCACTGAACAAACCTTAGAAACGCTGAACAGTGACAAGTGCATTGGCACCCACATGCTGGTGTCTCAAGAAGAGAAATGGCTAACCCAGGACAAGCAAGAAAGTATAAGTGACAGAATTGGTGGGAAAGGGAGAGAGAAAGGGCCAAGAAAGAAACGGTGGCAAAAAAGGGGAAGAAAGTACTTATTTAAGGAAGGAAGAACAAGAATGTGGATTGCATTTTCAACCCTAGTGTGGGACTGAGGCAGGCAAGGATCATCAGTAGAACCTAGAACTCCTTGGGCAAAGAGTAGGGACAACCAGAGAGTTACCTGGGCTCAGGGTCTCATCTCATTGATTGTGCTCCAGTCACTGAAAGCTGGAAGGTACTATTTTAACAAAGTAACAGTAACAGTTCAAACTAATATGGTGGGCCTCCTGAATGGCTGCAGCAGGAACACAATATAAAAAATGTTACAGTCAAGATATGGTCTTATATGTCAGGCTGTTCTGGAACTCATGATCTTCCTGCCTCTGCCTCCCAAGTGCTGAGATTATAGTTGTACACCACAATACCTAGGGTTTTTGTTTTTTTGCCAGTCCTGGAGCTTGAACTCAGGGCCTGGGCACTAATCCCTGAGCTTCTTTTTGCTCAAGGCTAGCACTCTACCACTTTCAGCCATAGCATCACTTCCAGCTTTTTCTGTTTATGTGGTACTGAGGAATCAAACCCAGGGCTTTGGACATGCTAAGCAAGCACTCTACCACTAAGCCACCTTCCTGGCCCCTAGTTGTTTTTGTTTAATGTAGCATTCTTGCCCAAATTGTGTAACTTGAATCTAATCATAAAGGAACAATCTAATAAATACAGATGGTAAGACAGTCTATAAAACAACTGGCTTAGGCTTTCAACATTTTTTTAAAATTAATATTAGAGAGCTAAAAAATAAAAAAGAGTGGGTGTATTGTTCTAGATATTAATATGCTAACAAACACAGCAGATGTTCCCTGCTTTGATCCTTGGTCCTCTCCTCACCTACAAATACATGGCAAGAAGGACAATTTGAGACAACTGGAAACAATTATATACATATCTGATGTTAAGTAATATTATTGTATCACTGCTAAACATTTTAGATGTAATAATTATGTTATTGTTATATAAGAGGATGTAATCTTAATAAATTCATGCTATTGTGTTAGGGTGAAGTGTCATTATGTCTGACAACTTTTGCCAAGAGCTTCATCAGAAATAAGTGTGTGTGTGTGTGTGTGTGTGTGTGTGTGTGTGTGAGAGAGGGGGGGGGAAGACAGGTATATAACAAATATGGGCAACTGAAAACAACAGGTGAGTCTACATAAACAATATATGATGCTCACTGTACTTTTATTTAACATTCTTGCAGGTTTGAAATTTTCTAAAATAAAAATGTTGGGAGAAGTTAAAAACAGAAAGCAGTAAAGTCATTGTCTAAGGTGAAAATAACATCTACAACTTAAATAGTGCACATTTACTATATTTTTAAGAGCTCATGAATTCAGCGAAGTGCTGGTGGTTCACATCTGTAATCCTAGCTACTCAGGAGGCTGAGATCTGAGGAGGGTTGGAAGCCAGCCAAGCAGGAAAGTCTGTGAGATTCTTATTTTCAACCAACCATCAAAACACCAGAAGTGGAGTTGTGGCTCACGTATTGGAGTGCTAGCCTTGAGCCAAAAAGCTCAGGGACAATGCTGAGGCTCTGAGTTCAAGCCCCAGAACCAGCACACATACGTACACACACACACACACACACACACACACACACACACACACACACGCGTCCATGAATTCTCATGCTTTTTACATAAAAGAGAGTGATGGGACAGACAGCATTTAAAAACAAAAACTAAAGCATGTGTGTAGGTCTCTTTCTCACAGATTCCAGGCAAATGCAGGGCTATAGGGCTCCAATGGCACACATAGCAGCCATTGCCCCACACACAAGGAGACAGCTGACATCTACCAAGCAAGATAGATCCTGAACATGGAGTGGAACCTGAGAACCTGTCTGCATCTCCCCAAAGATGTGGTGCTTAAGCTGTGCATTGGATCATTTTGTGTTAGCTCTGACAGAAAGATTAGGTCAGAGCTGCTTTGCTGTGCCGAAGCTCCAGGGACTTACAACTACAGTTTCAGAAGACACAGTTGATGGACAGAGAGCTGCTTCCTGCTACATACCAAGCCAACATGCCATCATCCCAGATAGAGTTAGAGCGAGGGGAAAGCCTGTGTAGGAACTTGGGAGAAAGCAAGAGAATTGTGCTTCTGTTGGCATACAGTCTACATAGCTACTAGGATTGTTTTTCTCAAATGGAGCCCTTTCCACTGTTTAAGGTCTAGTTTGTACATCATGTTAATAATAAATAAATTCATCTTCTTTGTAAACTGATTCAAAGCAAATGCCTTCAGTGTAATTCAGAAAGTAATGTAGGCTATGCTGTACTGGAAAAAATCAACTCATTTATTATAAAACCATGTAGTATAGAAAACTAAGTATGGCACACTTGGAAGTCTTAGCATGGCTTTTGCCTTCCATCAGCAACCAGTCCACCCATTTTCTGAGCTGAAAGGAATCATCTATTTTTTATATAGAACAAGTTATTGGATGAGTAATAAGTGGTGACGTATGTACACGCACAAGGGTGCAGACACAGGTGTGGGGTGTGGGGATCACAAACTACTTCCCAATGGAACACTGCCTACATGAAGAAGCATATGCTAGCCTTGGTCATCTGTGGACAGGCTGGATGCTCCCTGCCCATGTGGGCTGTGGAGGGTGACAGACACAGCAAGTCTGGAGTTTCCACTTCGTCCTGTGGTCTGCTCAGCAGGAAGCAGAGCCAATCTTTGCTGTCTTTGAACCTTACTTTCCTCATTCTGGAATCAGCCAGCCAGGGCAATACTGCTTTTCTTCCCCAACCCCTTCAGTTGACATAAAGATTGAATGAGATTTTATAACAGGCAGTGTGGCCTAGTGACTGTGAGCAGGCACTTGGATGCTTAGGACGGTCAATCCTTCAGGAAAACACACTTCTTAGTGCCTCAGCTTCCTCATCTGTAAAATAAGATTATATTTCCAATCCTTTAGAAACTCATGCCTCTCGGTGCCTCAGTTTCCACATCTGTGAAATGAGATTAAGAGGATCTACTCCCAGAGCTGATGTGTGAGGAGGAAAGGAATTTGTCTGCCCAGCAGTAGGGAACCATACCTTGCCAGTATGAAGGCAGTGGAATTGAAGCTGGTAAGATGACAAATTGGTTTGGTTTCATTAGTTTGTGTCCTTTCATAACTTCTGAGCATTTACTTACTGACAAGTCATGGGTGAGGCCCTCAGGGTCCCCAGGGCTCAGGAGGGTGGGAATGACCTTACCCTGAAGACATTTGCAGGTGAGTGACTGATGCATCCTTAGAGATTGGGACTTCGAGACTGGGATATCTTAAAGGAAGGAGGAAAGGAAAAGGCAAGGGTGCTGAACACTTCCTCCAGCTGGGAAAAGGATGGGGAGATGAGTAAAGCTCCCTAGGGGAAAAAGTAGCACCTGAATAACTATCTGGGAGCATACAGGACTATGCCAGGTAAGGAGGAGGCAGTGGGAAATATGCCCATAGGCTCCAGGTCTACTCAGGAGTGGTCTATAACCTCCAACATAACTGTGATTTATAGGTATGTGTCACCACACCTGGCCTGAGAATCTGAATTTTAACTAGCAAACTAGACCACCCCTGAACCCTTTGCAATTCCTACCATCAAATACTTTTAAGGATCACTGCTTAGTCCAGCTCCCTCATATGGAACACAAATTCCCTCTCAGCCTCCCCGCCCTAAGCCAGGGCCTAGCTGAGGGAGTCTGGCCCACTAAGACAGTGGTTTTGTCACACTCAGATGCCCCTGGCTTCTCACGCCTAGCTCGAAAGAGGGTGAGAGCTGGTAAGAGCTATTCGCCTTGCATTCCTACTAAAACATCCAAAATCCTACTTCTTGGAAAATCTCCAGTCCCAGGTAAACAGCAATGGTTGGTCATCTTAAGCCTAGTGGACTTTGGTATTTTACAGGTTATCAGTGATCATGATATCCACCAACACAGGTGTTGAGAAAAATCTGTTATACACATCTTCCTCAAGAGATTTGCTCATGAATCACAGGACTAAAGCTTCTAGAGTAATTCTGAGCCTTTGCCGGGTGCCTGGCTCTGTGATCCACATTTATTGTTTCTGCTTTCACAGCAATCCCAGGCTGGAATTATCCATTTCTCACACTTGTGAGTCTGGAGGGAATTAGCTTTCTCATCCTCCTCCACTCTGTTCCTTCCAGGCCCAACACTATGCCTGCTGCAGTGGTGCTGATGGCCAGCAGCCTCCCTTGTACCGTAAGCAGTTGGAGTGATTTATTTATTTAGAATGAATTATTTACACCCCACATACTTCCAGAAAGAGGTTGAGGTGGCTGGCGGTGAAAGATGCATAGAGAATGAAGCCATTGGAGTTACACACTGAGAACTGATACTACTTTAGATACCAAAGTCTTGAATTTAAAATGGGGGTCAGAACCTTGCATTGAATCTCTCACCAGATCGACATGAAAGATATGGGCTGGGTCCCGGTGGCAGAAATAGATTGGGAGCCACCACCCACTCGATAGCATCGTGCCCTTCCTTAACCTTCCTCTGCTACTGTGAAAACTCAGTCAGAAGAGAGTGCCTGCATCTCCAATGGCTGCTGGGGGGTTGAGTTTATATCTCCTGCAGGCTGTCTGCTTTGATTGCCTTGTTCTGAATCACCTTCATGGTCTGCAATACTTCATTTCATCCACACAACTTTGGACACTTACAAATCTTGGAAGTTTCCTGACCAGAGTCTGGTTGGCACCTCAGATTGCAAATGCATCAGTATGGCATCTACATGGGTTCCCAGAGTCTCCAAAGGACTTCCCACTTTCCCTGTTCTATCTGACATGCTCAATCACTCCCCAAAGGAAGGCAGTACCCGATTCTCCCCATCGCACTGGATGGATGGACGGATGGGCGGATGGATAAGAGGCCCCTTTGTTTCCAAAGATCAGTAAGTGGTATGAGATACCACAGTCTAATGGGGATGGTGATGACAATCTGGAGCAGATGGTTGGAGAAAAGGATGCAGGACACTTAAGCCAAGAGCTCAGAGGAACCTATAACCTACTCACCCATAGACTGGGGAGAAATTAGGAATTTTCCACCAAAGGAATCAAATATGAAGGCAGTTCCAACAGACTGCCCTTGGGTTTCAAGGTGAAAGGAGAGTCTGGGTCTGGCAGGCCTGGGGACTGTGTAGGGAAGCAACTAAACAGCCTCAAGGAATCCTGGGTGGCTGGACCTGACTGGCAGTGAGGGGCAGACACCACCCAGTGCTGTCTTGTTTCACCTTGGATCCTTCCACCAGCTCTTCCTCCACACCTTTGCCTGTGCAAGGGTTTTGCCTGCTGTCCTTCCACCACCACCACCAGTCACCCCAAGTAACACTCCCTGTTTCCCTGGCTACCATAGATGGGTCTTGCCTCAACCTTTGTCAGGATAACCCCCTTGAGGATTCCTCCTTCCTCATCAATTGTACCCCAAACCTATTCCTCATGCTGGACATTCTGACTTCTAGCTCTGGAAACCAGGCTTTCCTGCACCTGGCATCCCATCACACACAGCCAGGAAGGACCATCCAAAGTTCCCAGATCCTGGGGTCCCCATCATGTCCTCTGGTAGGCCCTTCACATCACTTAGTCTTCTGTCTTTTTGCTTCTAATGTATGCAGAACATGGAGGCATCTCATAGATTATTAATGTGCTAAATGGCCCCTCTGGAGACGAGCGCCAAGAAATGGCTCCAACCTGCCCTAGATTGTTGGCCTTTATTCTCTTTCTTAGACAGCAACAGCTAAGCCTCCAACTGCATAATCACACTGCTGCTTCTGAATGTTTTTCAGTCTAGTCTGCCAATGCCAACTGCACACTGTATGGTAAGAGTGTGTCAGCCACGGGAATGGGGCATGGCAGGATGCTGGCCTGGGGGCTTTGGGTCCTGGGAGGGAGAAGTACGTGTGGTGGATGTTGAACATCTTTCTCTAGAGCCTCTAGCCTGCCCTTGCACAACTTAGCTTCATGGTCTTTAGCACCCAGGGTAGCAAGTCTTATAATTCACACAAAGAGCAGGAGCAACTTTGAAGTTTAGATAGCCCTCAGAGGCCTGTTCCTAGCAAATGAATCTTAGCCATCAGAATAGCAGCTACTGCTGATAAAATGCTTGTCTCTGGGCACTGATGGCTCATACCTGCAATCCTAGCTACTCAGGGGGCTGAGATCTGAGGATATTAATTCAAAGCCAGACCAGGCAGGATAGTCTGTGAAACACTCATCTTCAATTAATCAGCAAAAAGCTTGAAGTGGAGATGTGGCTCAAGTGGTAGAGTGCTAACCTTGAGCAAAAAAGCTCAGGGACAGCACTCAGGCCCTGAGCTTAACCAGGCTTGATATTTCTTTTATATTATAGGCAGAGAGAGAGGTGGGGGGGAGGGAACAACAATATCTTTGACAAAACCCCATGCAGGCCAAAGAATCCACCACTGCTGTGATAGTGAGACTCCTAGCCCCCTCCCCCATCCTCTGTTTCCCACTCTGGGATCTAACGATCCCTTCCCACTAGGGGACGCCATCCTAAGCATCAACCTCCAATCCTACAAGCCACAGCTAAGTAAGAAGCAGTGTTTGATTTCTCAGGCAATGCGCAGCTTAATAAAATAATCACACAAGCAAATCAAGTCAGATCACAAAATTCCTGTTATGATGAAGCAAAATGGCATCCGCTGGCAGTCCAGAGAGATACTAGAAAATTTGGCAAATAGCAACAGACCTGATTTAGAGGTTTACACTGATTCGGTTTTTAGAATGTCAAAACCAAGTGTGACTTAGAGTTCTCCAAAATCAAGTCCTAAATACTAAGACTCCACATCCAACATGTGTATAAACCTGCCTTCTCCCTTCAGAGCACCCCCTTATTTCCAGCCCTATGAGGGATCTTCCCCAAGGGAAGCCTGGGTATTCCTTCCCAGGAAAGCCAAGGCAGGCAAGGGGCAGGGTGCACTTCAAGGGTGGGCTCGGAAGGTACAAGGAGAAACCTGTCTATAGGTTAACATTCTGTCCTGGCCTCCTTTTAAAGGCCAGACTGTGAGGGATACAATTCTTAAAAAAAAGAAACCTTTTACCTCATCAAGATCTGATTATTTTCATCAGTCTGTGAGCTGAGGCGGCTCTCTTCCCAATTCCTGAGTAGCCATGAGTTCTGCCTGGTCTCTCAGGGTGTCGAACCCTCTCTCGCCAGCAGGTACAGTATCTGGAATAGGCTGAGCCTCCATCTTTTGGCCGAGCTACCTCATCTCCATCTTTCCCACCCCACATTCCACTGACTAACCATGTAACTGGATGGAATGGGTGGGGGTTGGAAAAGTTGGGGGAGAACTACTAGAAGGGGTAACATTGATCAAGATTCAATTGAAGCCCCTTGTAAAACTATTTCAAGATGAAAAAATTAAAAAAAAAAGTTGGGTGCCAGGCTTATGCCTGTAATCCTAGCTACTCAGGAGGCTGAGATCTGAGAATTGCAGTTCGAAGTCAGCCCAGGCAAGAAAGGCTGTGAGACTCTTATCTCCAATTAACCACAGAAAAAGCCAGAAGTGTCAAGTGGTAGAGTGTTAGCCTTGAGCAAAAGGAGCCCAGGGATAGCACCCAGGCCCAGAGCTCAAGCCCCAGGACTGGCAAAAATAAATGAATAAATAAATAAAATAAAAATTTAAAAAGACCAGGAAATGGAAGCATGGGCAGGGGGGTTGGTAGTGGTGGCGGCATATGTTTTTGCTTTTGAGTTTTTGTTGTTTTTTTTTTAGTTGTTATCTTTTTAGGGGCAGCAAAAACAGAAGCACAGAAAAGGAGGGAGGAAGGATGAACAAATTCAGTCATGGTATTCAGTATACACTATGTGGAAAATGAACTCTGCAACTTGTGGTGAGGAATGGAGTGGGAAACCAGGGGAACGAGAAGGGAATAACATTACCCAAAAAGGAAATGTGCTCATTACCTGACTTACAAAATGTAACCCCTCTCTCTGTACAACACCTTAATAATCACAATAAAATTATATTAAAGATGAAAGAATTAGAAAGAATAGCTAGCTTGGTAGGGGTCTACAGGATGACCCCTACAGTGGGTTGTGCCACACACAAGCCACGTCGGAATCTTTGAGGTCAGGATGCAGATATTGAAAGCACAGTGGCTCCAGGGTTAGGAAAAGTAAGCTGAGCCTGAGCCAGAGGGTCAGGCTGGGTCTCCCTTTTAGAAGGAGTTGCAGACACAGAGTCCTTGGGAACCATAGGTCAAGCCTGCTCAGATGCTCTGCCCTGGGTCTGTGAGGATGAGCCTGAGGCTTAGAAGGCAGACATCTGGCTCTGAGTGGGAGACATTCCAGGGTACTACAGCATGGGTGTGAGGCCAGGGGTGCAGGATTGAACTGCATGAGGCTCTGAACTCTGCCAGCTCCAGGCCAGAGTAGGGCAGACAGAGGGCAGTATGAGAGGGGCATGCAGGGAGATGACTCCCAGAGGAGGGGACACCTGAGCCATGAAGGTTGAGCATGGTCCCCAGAGGTCCAGGGAACAGCCTGTACTGAGGTCTGAGCAGAAAGTGTTCTGGGAAAGGGGCCAAGTGACAGAAGCCCCTCTTGCTGCACCTTGGATGTGGGGTTTGCCCTGGTGACCCTGGTGCCTAGCAGTGTCCCCTGGGATCTGTTCCACATCCCTTTTCTCCCAGGTTCCATTTCCTGGGAGAGGAAGGGTCTCAGAGAGAACCCATCCTGGGTCTCCAAAAGCCCAACGCATGGAAGTCTTCTGAGCCACTGGCACTGAATTGGCTCTGGGTAGAGAGTGGTCCTACAATCTTAAGGGATTTGATGAACCTACTAACCAGGCCTTCTCAGAATGAAGCCTCAGAACACAAGCATAGCCCCACCCCTCCTTCCCCATAAAGCAACTTTTCTCACATAGTTTAAGAGCTACCTCCCTGGTCTTAACTCTTCTGTGTGTTCATCTCCCCTGACAGCAGGTCTTGCTAAGATGACAGTGCTCAGGGAAACCCGAACAAAAGGGACATCACAGCTTCACAGCCAGGCAGCCTGGTCCAAGCAGGATCCCACCAGCAGCAAGGCTTGTCTGCTCCCCTCTAACTTCTGTGATGGCTTCAGCTTCTCCCATCCAGAGCACCACCCAAATCTCTCAAAATCTCCCATGCATAGCTGGGCATTGGTGGCTCATGCCTGTAATCCTCTCTACTCGGGAGGTTGGGATCTGAAGATCCAGGTTCTAAGCCAGGCTGCACAGACAGATCTGAGAGACTCTTATCCCTAATTAAATAGCAAAATGTCAGCAGTTGGGATGTGAACGCTAAACTTGAGTGAAAAAGCCAAGTGAAAGTGTGAGGACTTGAGTACAAGCCCCAGTTCAAGCCACACACATACACATACACACACACACACACACACACACACACACACACACACACACACGGAAGAGAAAGGAAAAGAAGAGAAAAGAAAAGAAAAGAAAGCCATGCAGCTTTGGAAACCAAAACTTTATCCTTCTCTTCAATCCCGTATTCTCCCTTCTCCAGTGCCCAGCCCCCTTGACATTCTTGTTCATGACTGTGTGAGGCCCAGAACTAAGCCATGTACCCTCCATGGGATCTGCCCTGGCCAGTGTGAGTTAGAACCACCCTTGTCTATGCCTGCGACTCAGGACTCTGTGAAGGCGCTTAAGTCTAGATGCAGGAGTGGAGATCTCAGTGGCTAAGTGACTCACATCACAATGCAAACAGTGTTAGCCTCCCTACACAGCAACCATGAATCAGGACATTGAGCAAAAAGCAAACATTAAATTTAACCGGTTTTTGCACCAGGGTGAGTTTTCACCCCTCTGGTGTGCAGATTCCTATTTTTATGGCATGGGAAACAGAAACACAGATGATGCATTCCAGGCCCTCTCTGTCCATCAAGAACCCTGTGCCTGTCCCAAAGGGCAGTCTGAGCCCCTTTTCAATTAAACACATTATACAGATTCTCCCAGCTGTGAAACGGTTTCCAAGCCAAGTTTTGAATAAGTGGCACATCAAATCACTTGAGTGGCCAAAGACCAGCTCATCCTGTCCTGCATCTCTGAGGCACATTGGGTCTCCTGGATCCTGGGGAAGGGAGACTTGGGAGGGCTACAGAGTTTGGCTCCTAATAAACGGGGCTTTGCTTCCTGTGGCTGGGAACACAGGAAGGTGGAAGTCCAGCCCCTCAGGCTATTCTGTCTCAGGATCCAGGATCCCACTTCCTCCTTTCCCAGTTCTACAAGGCTCAGCTTACCAATTCTGCCTCCTAGATCCTCAGGGCACCCCAAGTTGTCCAGCACTGTACAGCTTCCAGGCTGTTGGACTATTCACGTCTAGCTGGAGCCCTTAGTCTAGCCCAAACACTTAGTCTGGCAACAAACACTAGGGTGACAGGGGACTTCAAATGAGTTGTCACTCAAAGAGCCCACCAAAAAATGTACAGTGGTTCTACAGAAGTTGAAGTGGAGAGTCTGAATGTCTGCACAGTGCATAGATGCAGAGAACGCATGTTCTCCATGTTACTCTACCCCAAGGTCAAGTCCATCCAGTGAGAGGATCTCTGGCCTGTCGTCTGCCCTTAGTTCAGGATTCAGTGAGTGTGCACTGCAAACCAGGAAGGGAGGCTTACACCAGACAAGGTAAGTGACTCATCTAAAGTCTCATGGCCTTCAAGCCTTGAAGCCCGGCTCCTGAACCACACGGCACCATGCTGGCTCATAGGTACGTATGGTGGGGTTCATACCATGGTACATGGAGCAGCTCTTCGGGGCTCCACTCCTATTGCATCCACCCACACCCCATGTGGCCTACTTTCGCCAAGGAATGTGTCACCACTCCCAAACCCAGGTACTTTTCCACCTTCCACTCCTGCATGTCCAGTTTGCTCTCCCCTTCATCGCTAGTTGTCCAATGCCCCCTCCTCCCTTGGCAGCCAGCCCCACATCACCGGCACTGGGAAACCTTCCATGGCCCTGGGCTGAGTGGGTGGTCTCTCAGCCCCACTCCTCTGTCATGGCTTGTGCCCATTTCCCCTCCTGGCTGAATGCTTGGGCTCTGCCCTCAGTACCCCATGCAGCCAGGCCCAATCTCAGGGAAGCTCTTCAACTGGCACAAGTTTCCCCCCCACACCAGGTTCTAGTGTCACCACCCTGCTTTCTGTTCCCTGGCTAGGCCAGGTCCTTGCCCATCACAAGCTGCCTGCCTATAGCTGTTACTCCATCCACCAGTGGGGTACTCTTTATCCAGTGGACTCCTCCCATCTTTCAGGTCCTAGCCTCTTAGAGGCCTTTCTTGACCACCCTAACATAGTCCAGAGTTCTTAACACTGCTTTATCTTTTTATAGCTTATATTTTTATTGTTATTATTAAGTTGATGTACAGAGTGGTTGCAGTTAACATAAGTTAGGTAATGAGAACATTTCTTTTTGGACAATGTTACTACTTCCCTCATTCTCTCCCAGTTTTTCCCTTCCATCCCCACAGTTCATTTTCAACATAGTGCCTAGTAAGTACCACTGCTGCATTTGTTTGTGTCTCCATTTCTGTGTCTCTTTACCCTCCCAAAGACAGAAACACTGCTTTATCTTAAGGGCCAGACTAGATGTGTTTAAGTCATAGCCCTAATTTGTGTTAGCCATGAGTCTTTGGACAAGTTACTTGGCCTCTCTGTGACTAAATTTCCTTATCTATAAAATAGGGAGGATCCCTGGATTATAGAGCAGTTATAAGGATTGAGTCAATGCCCATAAGTGCTCAAAACAATGTCTGGCACATGGTAGGACCTATACAATAATATCATCATCATGATCATGATCATCATCAAATATTGCTTGTCATCTCCTTGAATGTAAGTCTGAAATTAGAGGAACTACATCATCCTGGTCAGCACCATATCCTTAGTGCTTACCAGACAGGCAGTTGTTGTTTAGTTGGCTGACTGGCTGGAAGCATGAACGGATGGATAGATACAAGACTGATGAATAGACAATGGGTGAAGAGATTGATGGATAATGAATGGATGGGTGATGATAGATGAATGGAAGAATAGGGGAGAGAGGAAGAGAATGAGGGAGAAAAGGAGGGAGGGATGAAAAGATAGACTGAGTGATAGATAGATAGATAGAAGCATGGTTAAAGAAGTAAATAGGCAAATGTGGACTACCCTTCACCCATGGTGGTTATACCTTTTTGTATTACTCTCATTCTAAATAACAGCTAATGCTGGTGAATTTCACCTGTACCAGACTATAGTGAACATTAGGGTGGGAGTCATTAGTGGATAAATCTGTGGCATCAAGAATGAATAACTGGCCAGGAGCCCAGAAAAGGATTAAGTTGGGGCGTGGCAGTCTTGGTGGAGAATAGCAATTCAGTGACAGAGGAATGCAGGCAGAAAGTAGACAGAGGGACATCTGGTTAAGGACAGAGCAGGTAGGACACTGAGGTCCTAAGTTCAGGGTTATGTGGGGCAGGCGCTGTCTGGAGGACACTGCTATGGAGTAGATGGCAGAAGGAGTCACTATACAGGCAGGTTGGCCAGAGTTAATGTGAGCCTGGGTACAGAGTCAGTGGTGAGCACTGTGGGTTCAAACACAGGGTGTGACATCAGGGCTGCCCTTGAAGAACCTACTGTATGTGTTACACAATATTGGGTGAGAGGGTAAGGCTGGGAGGAGGGGACAGTGGGAGGTCATGCCATCACCCAGGACAGAGGCAGGAAGCCTGATTCGGACAACTGAAAAACCACATCACACAAGGAAGCATTCCAACATTAGCTGCCAGCAGCCCACAAAGACGTCCCCTCCTCCCTTACCCCTGCCATGGCAGGCAGCTTGGCCCTTACCTGCACCAGATTCCAGCCTTGGAGAGACTCAGCGATGATGGATGTGACAGATGGACAGACGCCTCCAAACACCATCAAATGGTTCGGCCCGTATTTTATTGCATCGTAGAAGGCTTTCAATCCTTTTGCATTGTCACACTGCGAGAGAAGCAACGCAGGGAAAGAGAGGCTCGCATTAGAAATGGTTTCCCAGGGGTGAAGAGCCTAACAGTGGGGGCTCAGAAGCAAGCTCTGCTTCAGTCCACCAGGGCTGGGGCTTCTCTGACCAAACCCAAGCCCAGACTGTGAGCCCATGGATTGTCTTGGGACACTGTTTCTCAGCCTTGCCCCCTTAAGTACTCTCCCAACCCAGGACAACCCTCAATGCCCTCAGCCATCCGAACAACAATGAGGATAGATTCCCCACCCGATTCCCGCCCCAGTCTCACTGTAGGGTATTCCGCTAGCATGGTCATTTATATTTTAAATGATGATAAATTCACACTCTTAGAACAGCCATTAAAAAAAAACAAATAGACATTAACAAGTATTGGCAAGGATGTGGAAAAACTGGAACCCTTGTGTGCTGTTAGTGGAAATATAAGATGGTTCAACTAAAGGAAATAATAAACAAAATTGCCATAGGGTCCCACAAATCCTCTTCTGGATGGATTCCAGAAAGAGCTGGAGCAGGAACCCAAAGAGATATTTGCACCATGTTCACAGCAGAATGGTTCACAATAGCCATGTCCTCATGTCCATCCACAGACAAAGGGATAAATAAATCATGGCATACACACAATAGAATATTACTCAGCCATACAAAGGAAGGAATTGTTGACATAGGCTAAGACATGGCTAACACTTGAAGACATGATGCTAAGTGAAGTAAGCCACATAGAAGGATAAATATTGTATGATTCTGTTCTTCCTTTGCAGTTCCTAGAGTAGAATACTCAAATTTATAGAGACAGAAAAGAGAACAGTAGATCCCGGGGAGGGGGGGGCTGGGGAAGGGGTAATATGGATTTGTGCTCAGTGCTCCTGAGTTTCCATTTGGAAGGCTGGAGGGTTGTGATATTGCACAACAATGTGAATGTACTTACTACCACCCAACTGGACAATTAAAGATCTTTAAAATGGTAAATAGTATGTGATTTGCATTTCATCACAATAGTAGAAATGAGATGATAATGCTGAGGAATCTAAAGGGTTGGATTCACTTAGCAATTGTTGCCAACCACAGCTCTATGCTCAGCCCAGGGATGGTTGCTGAGGAAACATAAAGGGTGGAGCTGACCTTGCCCAGGAGCTCCCAGATCAGAGGGGAAAACTGCCAATGAGCCAGACCATGGGGCCAGGCATGGTGGAGGATGCCTGTAAATCACAGTCACTAAGGAGGCAGAGGATTGTGGTCTGAGTCTGGCTTAGGCAAAACTGGTTAGGAGCCTGGCTCAAGAGGTAGAGTGTCTCCAGCAAGTTCAAACCCTACAGGACCACAAAAGAAAAAAGAAAGAAAGAAAGAAAAACAGATTGTCGTGGTCCAACATAGAAAGAGAATCAAGTCTTTGTGTGTTGGGAGTGAGTCAGGACTCACACTTCCCATCTCTACCACTTTCATTCCAGACATGTGCCCCTTTCTCCTTGGCTCCTAACTGGGCATCTTGCTTCCCTTGGGTCCAGTAAAGTCTAACCAGCCTTCCCCAACCATCTCAGAGTCCTTTATAAAGCATACACTTGTTCTCACTCTCTGGCTTTTAATGCACTTTCAAATTCCTATCACAATGTAATGCTCAAAAGGTTAAAAACATAATTCTCACAAAAATCGATAGTGTGCACATGTTAACATTTATTTAACTCATTAATAAGGGAATCTAAAAGAAGGTAAAATAGATTTCAAAGAGGATTTGAGAAATAGGCATTTTTTATAACAAGTGAACAAAAAAAGGAGAATAAGATGGTTAAATTAAATACCAAACTAGTTGAAATCTACAGGGCAATATAAATCACTTTTGGGGACAGAAAAGGAAATCACTGAGAATAAACATATCGTATAGTCTCAAGGGACAGAAAAGGAAATCATTGAGAATAAACATATTGTACAGACTTAGGGAACTGTAAATATGTGGGCCTTAATCACTGCAAAGTTCCACTCCCCTGTGAAATGATTTTTGGGCATGCCACTTAGAATATGCTTCAAGTATGAGGCTAACTGGTCACAGAATCACAGCATTGTGCCATTTAAAAGAGTGGGGTGATTTTCTTAGCATTCATCATAGTCTGGCCTTGTCCCCTACCCCACCCTGACTTCTCTCCCCAATTCTGCATACTCTACCACCCTTCTTTTTGTTCACAGAAATCAAAGGTTTCCCTCCTGCCTCTGGGCCTTTGCACCTGCTGGGTTCTTAGCCAGAAGCGCTATTCCTGGTTCTCAGTGCAGCTCGTTCCTCCTCACCATGTCAACCATTCTGGCCTCCCACACACAATGGACACATACACACACACACAGGGACACATGCACATGCACGCGCACACATACACACACCCTGTCACCGGCATATCACTCTGTACTTGTTGTTTGTTTGTCTGGATAATGACTGAGTTCTTTTACAAGAATAAGAACCCCAGAAGGACATGGGCTTGTCTCTTTTTTTCCCCTTCCTTCCTTCCCTGCTTTCTTGCTTTCTTTCTGTGTGCGCGCACACACTGTCTTTCTGGAACTGAGCAGAGTATGTAGTTATTGGATACTGAGGAACCACTGAAATTCTCATTTATCTTTCTTCCCTTTCTTTCTACTGCCACACTTCTCTATTTGTGGCTTTCTTTCCCTTGGGTCCTCCGTCCCACTTCTCCTTACTGATCACAGTATGGGACACCGTGGGTTGATATTTGTTAGTGTTCAAATATCTCCTGAATGCTCCCAGGATAGAGGATGCAGTCTACCACAGGGCCTGGCCTCAGACTGCTCCCTGGTTTTGAGGCTATGAGACAAGGAATATTAGTCCCCTCACATGGTAGACAGGGCTCAGGGGGAGATCCAGATCCAGGCTGTGGGTACCACAAGGGAGAGCCAGGTAGGGCTCTGGGAGAGGGGACCTCTGTGAAGGGAGTCATGGATGGAGGAGCATCAGGAAAATAGAAAGGGACCTGAGCCCAGACACAGCTAAGCCTTGCCTCTGGCTAAATAGGACAAGTGGTTTGGGGAAGGGAGCCAGGACTTTCAATGTCAAGATGAGAAGTTAGATTGTATCTTGCAGGTAACTGGCAAATAATCCACCTTCTACATTTTTAATTTAGCTGGGTGTCAGTGGCACCCAGCTCCAATCCTAGCTACTCAAGAGGCAAAGATCCGAGGATCTCAGTTCAAAGCCAACCTAGGCAGGAACATTGTCCATGGGACTCTTGTCTCCAATTAACCACCAAAAAGCCAGAGGTAGAATTGTGGCTCAAGTGATAGAACACTAGCCTTGAGTAAAACAGCTCAGAGTCAGTAGCCAGACCCTGAGTTCAAGCCCCAGGACCAGCACGCACATGTATGCATGCATGCACGCATGCACACATGCACACACACACATACACACAATTTTTTTTGCCAGTTGTGGGGCCTGAACTCTGGACCTGGGTGCTGTCTCTCAGCTCTTCAGTTCAAGGCTAGTGCTCTAACACTTGAGCCACTGCACCACTTCCGGCTTTTTCTGCTTATGTGCGGTGCTGAGGAATCGAACCCAGGGCCTCATGCATGCAAGGCAAGTGCTCTACCACTGAGTCACCTTCCCAGCCCCCACACACAATTTTTAAAGTTAGCCAAGTTAACTTTTCAGGCCAACTAAGAAAGGGGAAAAAATAGGAAAGAGAGGGAGGGAGGGAGGGAAAGAGAGAACTAGGGAGGGAAGAGAGACTGCCTTTGATGTTTCTCCCTCCATGGAACAGAAGCAGAACAGTTCAGGTTTTAATACTTCTCCCATGAACTCATCCCAGCAGAACTCAGCCACAGCTCTGGGTCCCTCCCCTGTATCGCAGCCAGCCCCTCCCCTTGTGGTGGTCTTAGATGAAGTATCAGTCTCCAGATAATACTTTACTTGAAAAGGGTTTCTTGCTAGTAGCAAAAAAATGTTTAAAACCTAGGAGGGAGATGACCCCAGAGGTCTCTGCTAGAGTCTTTTTGTCTCTGGCCTCGGGAGGAGTCTCTGACTCCTGGACAAAGTGATGCAGCGCGCAGTGAAAGGTAGCCCGCTGCATGTCAGTTCGCCTGGTGATCAGTTCACCAAATGTGAGGGAGTTTTCTCCAGGCATCAGGTTTCCAAGGGAGGTTGTGCAAATGCTTCACTGGACACATCTCCCCGCATCTGTCCTCCCAGTTCAGTGAAAGTCACTTTCACATGTGTCTCACATAAAATCCGGAATGCTGCACTCAGAGCTGGCTCCTCAAGAGCTGTTCATCATTGTCCCTTCTCAGGGACCCGCCCTTGCCTAAGCCACCTTTTGATACCTCATTTAAGGTATTTGTCTGATAGCTTTCAGTGAGCCATTCGCTGGGCAAAACAATCATATTGAGATGTTATTTATAGCAAGTTGTCTTTCAGCCTTTTGGCTTTTGATGAATGGCTCTCAGAGCCCTTAAAAGGGGACTCTGAGGCCAGGAAGGAGATGGGCTTTATTATAGTCTCCTGACTCAGCCCCACACAGTTCCTCCACCACCACTCCTTCCCAGAGAACTTGCCCCACTCACCCAGAGATGTTATCTAGTGGTTGGCATGGTTGGCCATCACCTGCCCAGGAAACAGGAACTAAGACCACCACCAATCATGTTTTATGAAGTATCTCAAAGGGTGTTGACAATCTTGCCACTTGGAGACTGGCTGTGGCTCCTAGCAGGTGTTCAGTCACTGTGACTTTCTCCCTCTCCCTCCTTCCCCCATCTTGCAGATTTTATCATTGACTTTGATATCACATCTGCCTTCATGCTTGTTCATGGTTGCTACCTCCAAGTTCCATGCACTATTCCACAGCCAACAGGCTTCTCTTTCTTAGAAGGACTTGACACTGAGAAATACTCCTGGCACCTCTAGACTCTAAAAAGTCTTTGGACTAGATCCAAAGGCCATCAAAATTAATTTCTTAATGGAAAAAATAGTCCAAAATGAAACTCCATTTTCATCCAAATCTCATTGAAAACCTTTTTTTTTAATTTAAAGTTTTCAAAGAAAATGTGGCCGAACATTAAAAAGTAAAAATGCCAAGAAAATGTCAGTGCTAATAACAACCCATTTGCAACTGAGAATTACAGCACACAGAATTTCAGAGCAGAAGGGGACTTTAAAAGCAAACGGGTCCAGCCTGTCCCATTACACCGCCTCCGCACTGCCCGCTGATGAGGAGCAAGGTCCCTCGAGGGGCAAGGCACCCAGCTCCATTACAAAGTTCTTTGTTGGTCTGAAAACCACCATTTCTTTTGCATTCCTTGTTCCAAGTTCTCCCTCCAGGGCAGGGGCCAGCAAATGTTTTCCATAAACTCCCAGATGCTAAGTATTTGAAGCCTAAGCAAGACAGTTCAGCCAGACCTGGGTGGCTCCTGCCTGCAAATCCTTGCTACTCAGGAGGCTGGAAAGTGAAGATCACAAAAAAATCCATTAAAACTCTTATCTCCAATTAACTAGCAAAATGCTAGAAGTGACGGTGTGGGTCAAGTGGTAGAGTGCCAGCCTTGAGAGAGAGAGAGGAAAAAAAAAACCAAATGAGAGTGTGAGGCTCTCTATTCAAGCCCCAAGACTAGCACAAAACAAAATGACTCATCTCAACCACCTTACCATGACATAGCTAAAGACAATCAAAACAACACTGAGATTCCACCTCACCCCAGTGAGAATGGCAATAATCAAGAAATCTAATAATAACAGATGCTGGAGGAGGTGTGGCCGAAAGGGAACACTACTACACTGTTTGTGGGTGTGTAAACTTGTTCAACCACTCTGAAAAGCAGTATGGAGGTTCCATGGAGGTTTCTCAAAAGACTATACATAGAGCTCCCCTATGACCCACAAATCCCACTTCTGGGCATTTACCCAAATGACCACAAACAAGGCTATACTAAAGCTACCAGCACAAATATGTTTATCGCAGCATTATTCACCATAGCTAAGATATGGATCCAACCCAGATGCCCCTCAGTAGATGAATGGATCAAGAAAATGTGATATATACATACACACACACACACACACACACACACACACACACAATGGAATTCTATGCTTCCATTAGAAAGAATGACACAGTCTCATTTGTAAGGAAATGGAAGGACTTGGAAAAAATCATATTAAGTAAAGTAAGCTAGACCCAAAGAAACATAGGTCCCATGGTTTCCCTTATTTGTAATAATTAGTATACATTTAGGATAATCTTAGCAGATGAGCAGAATAGCTCAACAGCTATGTACATATTACTATATAAGATAATGCTAAGCAAAATGAATCCCAAGACATGGACACAAGAGGTTTTTCTTCATTGTTATACTACATGTTATACTACATGATTTCCTTTTACTTTCGTGTTTTCCCCCCTATGGTTTATCCCCTGTTGTCACTGCATTTGATTTTGATACCCTGGGTATTATATATATACCTTTATCTGAACTAGGGAAAGAAAGGTAAACAACAAAATAGTGAGACAAAGGACAAAGTGGGAACTTATGCAACAGTGATACTCACAAGACAATTTGTTGGAAATTATCTGTACAACTTGGGGGGAGGGGCTGGAGAGAGAGGGAAAGAGGGAGAATAGTGAGGGAGGGGGTAACAAGTTAGACAAGAAATGCAATCACTACCTTATGTAACTATAACCCCTCTGTACATCATCTTGACAATAAAATTAAAATTAAAAACAAGAACAAAGTCTTAGCCATAAAAAAGACAATAAATAAGGAGCTGAGCAGGGCTGCATTCTAATACAACTCCATTTTTAAAACTAGCAGCAACTGGGTTTGGCCTATGGGCCCCAAATGGCTCAATCTAGCTTCATAGCTTTAATGAAGAAGCATTGTCCTCACCCCATGAGAACCCCCAGATACCTAAACTCAGCCAGCAGGACTCCAATGGATGTCTTCAGGCTATATCACCCTTCGCCATTCATTCACTAGAAAGGCTTTGAAAGACAGGTGTTTGGGGGATGCAGCACCTGGGATGGTTTCCCAAATACCTTCTCAGCCCTGTGTAGACAATAATGGTAGCTGCTGTGTATGGTGGTATATGCCTGTAATCTCAAAATTCAGGAGGCTGAGGCTGAAGGACCTCAAGTTTGAGGCCAAACTGGGTTATATAATAAGGCCCTTTCTCAAAGTAAAATAAAATAAAAAAGAATGAAAGAGAAAGGAAAGAGTGCTGGCTAAATATACCCCACTTTTACTATGTGTTAGGCACAGAATTATGTAAATAATTTCATTCATTTTTCACAGTGTTATTATATGTCAGTAACAGTTATTCTTTCCATGCTGTCAATAAGGAACTTCAGGATCAGGATAGTTAAGTAACCTGTGCAACATGAGTCTAGAACATTGTTTCATTTTAAAGAAGATTTCATTATTATGCTGAATGCTGGTGGCTTGTGCCTATAATTCTAGCTACTCAGAAGACTGAGATCCAGAGGATCAGAGTTAAAGCCAACCGTGGCAGAAAAGTCTATAAGACTCTGTCTCTACATTACCAACAAAATGCATGGGTCAAGGTATGGCTCAAGTAATAAAGCACAACCCAAGCAAACAAGCCAAGTAAGTATGAGGACTTCAGTTCAAACCCTAGTACCAGCAAAATATAAAATAAATAATTATTATTATGAGACATTTCACTCCTAGAAAGGAATATGCTATTTATATATAACATAAAATATGAAAAATAGCTAAGGGCTAAAGGAGGTGGAGAACTGAGGATCGAGATTTGAAGCCTGTGCAAGAAAGTTTGTGAAACTATTTCCAATAAGTACCAAAAACCAGAAGTGGAACTGTGATTCTAGTGGTAGAGTTCCAGCCTTGAAAAAAAAAAAAAAAGCTAAGGGACAGCATTCAGTTCCTTAGTTCAAGCCCAGTACTGGCACATACATACATACATATACACACAGAGAAAAGAAAAATAATGAGAACAAACAGTAAGTCCAATGCCTAATTGAAGCTGAAGTCTTTGTGCACTCTGGCACATACCCAGGAGGAGCCCTGAGTCTGAACTTCTCCTTTATCCACCCTAACTTTTCTTTGTGCTTTTTATGTGTGTATACTTCCTAAATCTGACATTATCAATCTTACTTTAGAAGTGGAATCTGCTGCACCATCCAGGAGAAACTTGCCCTTCCAGCTTTGCATTACATTTGTAGTGTTCTGTTGCCAGCCACAGCTGCGATTTGTTCATTGTCACAGCGACAGCAGTTTTAAGTCATTTCTCCTGATGGACACCTGAGTGATCTCTACTTCTTTGCTGGTTGCAAACAAGGTGACTGAACATCCAAACCTATCCCCTGGCAAACACCAGGAAGTCTCTCTAGGACCTTCAGAATTAGTTGGGATTAAAGGCATAAGCCACCCCACCAGGCCCAGGAAGTAATTTTTAAGTTAGGACCTTTCCACACCCAGAATTTTTTTCTCAGTAACTGAATGTGCCTCAGCCATCATTGAGTGTGCCTCATCTCGGGGTGATCCATTTACCTTCCCAGCAATGTCTGAGAAATCTCTGTCCCACACCCTTTGCCAACTTCCATTTGTGCCAGTCTTGTGGGGATACCCAATATCTCGGTTCAGTTTGTATGCTCCTGACTACTAGAGGTTAAACCATCGTTTCCTATGTTTAGAGTTGTTTATGCTTCCTCTTTTGGATGGATGACTTGGCCCATTTTTTTCACCTGGGTTGTTTGCTTTTTTCTTATTGATCGCTTCAGAACACTCTCAGCCCCAGTGCTGACCTGAATGAAACGGTCGTTTCCTGCCTTCTGATTATTGGAAGGCCGTCTTTCCATGGCCACTGACCCCAGACGGGGTGTGCTGCTGGTAAAAGCTATGAACTCAGCACACCACAAAACACCTGTGTGCCAGCCTTGGCAGCAGGAAGGGAAGAAAGTATGTGACAAAATCCAGCCAACCAAAAGATGAATGAATGTACAGCTCAGGAATGAGGGACTTGTGATAAAAAGGAGTGAAAGTGAGAGTCCCTCGGGAAAGCTGATCTGGTCATACAAACTGCGCAAGGCAGAGGAGGGAAAAAGAACTGGAAGCCAGCTCATTCCCCCCTCTGCAATAGAAGGGCTCTTGCTGATACCATCTAAAATTGAAAACTGGCTGGGCCCCGGTGGCTCCCACCTAGCGACTCATGAGGCTGAGATCTGAGGGTTGCAGTTTGAAGGCAACCAGGGCAGAAAAAGTCCATGAGATTCTTACCTCCAATAAACTACTCAGAAAAAGCCAGAAGTGGCTCTGTGGCTCAAGTGGTAGAGCAAAAGAAGTTCAGGGGCAGCACCCAGCCAGGACAAACCGGGAAAAAATAAATAAAGTTGAAAACTTGAGCTTAAAGGCCAGGTTCTTAACTTTGATGCCTCTCATAATCTTTTATGACCCCTAGAGAGATATTGTAGAAACAAATATTTTCTGTAGTGAAAGCAAAAGTGCTTAATGTGGAATAATCCCTTCTGTTTTACCTTACCTTATTTTCTTCTTTTACATGCAGACTAACTTCAATATAGGCTGATGTGGATGTAATAATAATCTTACATTATAAATTATTTCTGTCCATCTTTACTTAGTAATAGATAAATAAATGTTAACAATGACCATTATCTAAACAGGACTGAGATGGTAAAGATGGAGAGCTTCAGGTGATTTGTTTTGCTAACTTTCTTTTGGAAATTTTTGTTTTGTTTAAATTTTTTTTTAAAAATCCCCATATTGTGTTAGGGACACAGAAGGTGGTTTGGCTTTTTTTTTCCTTTTGGTTTTGGAGTACTGAGATTTGAACTCAAGGTTCTTCTAAGTGAACCACACCCTTAATTCTTTTTTGCTTTTTCATTATTTTTTCAGATAGGTCTTTTACTTTTGTCCAGAATGGCAATCCACCTACCTCTGTCTCCTCAATAGCTGGGATTACAAGTATGTATCATCACCAAGCTGGGCTCAAAGTATGATCCCCCTACCCCCAGAATAGCTGGTATTATAGGCATATACCACCCAGCCAAGCCCCAGAAAGTCATTTTTAAGTTAGGACCTTTCCACACCCAGGATCTTTTCTTGATCACTGACATCTCCTTTTTCTTGTTCTGTGGCTGACTTTCTGAACTCAAAAACAGGAATTTCCATTTCTTATCACTCAATGATGTTAAAAATTAGCCCAGCACCATGGCAACTAAATTAAACACACTCTATATTCTTGTGCCATTGTATTTAATTCATTCAAACATTTTCTGATTGTCTACTAAGTACTAGGAGCTGTCTGGGAAAGTGAATCTGTGTGATGTAGGAACATGCCTAGAATAGGACAGGTACTCAATAGATGTTTTACTATCCTGTTAAATCTGGAAATAAGAATAGCAGCAATAATAACAACACAGAGAACCTTTATATTGCATTTATGTATGTCAGGCTATTCTAATTGCTTTATCTATATTGGCTCACTTGAAATCTCACCACAGGCCTGTGAACTCTGTTCTGTCATTATCCATATTTTAATAGATGAAGATGCCAAAGGTCAGAAAGGCAAGTCATTTGCTTAAAGTTGTACCCAGGGAGTAGAGATAGGATCGGGGAGGCAGTTCCAGACAGGTAGGTCCCCGAGTCCAGACATGACACTCTGCTATGCTCTTCCTGGATACACAGGAATGGTAGATACCTGGCTCTCTGGATATGGGTGTGACCAACAAGTTCTGGGCAACATAATGTGAACAAGGTGGTGTTGACCAGGCCCAGCTTAGCTATGAGTGAAGACCAATCTAAGCACCTAGGAGAAAAAAGAGTTCCATGGAGGTGTACCAAGAAGCCAAGAGAAAAGGCATCAGAGGATGGGCACCTCACAAGCTGGCAGCTTCAGAGAAGAGCTTTGGGGCATACTTCATACTTTTGAACTTCTTCCAGGTACCCCAACCACAAAGTGAGAGCATGGTGACAGAGCAAGGGTTCTGTTTCTTGCCAGCTCATGAGTAGACCGGGGCAGTCTCTGAACCCCAGTGGCCTGGCTGCCGGGAGCTCTCCTGCCTGTCCTCCTTCCTTCCCACTCCCCCTTCCCTGTGTCAGATTGGCCCACTGGTCTAAAGGCCTACCCTGTCCATGCTCTCTCTGCTTGTGGGCAACTGTTTTCTCCTAGGCCCCTCTATCTCTGTTTGTGCATCTGCTTCCTACAACACACCTCCCACTGCGCCTGTCTACAGGAGGCAGGCTATAACCTGAACATAGGGATCTATTGAAATACAGGGGCCTGGTCTGTGCAATCAGACTGCAACCACTAACAAATACTAGTAACAGCCGGCAGTAAGCACTTTGAAACACCAGGAATCATCACACCCGGGGAACTACCAGAGAAAGGTGAAAGGAATTTAAAGACAAAGAAGGATTATGGAGCAGAGCAGAAAGTCCAAAAGTATATCTTACATTTTAAAACACTGGCCCTAAGGAAGGAGTGATATTGTACAAAAAGAAGAAATGTACTCATTACCTGACTTACGTAATTGTACATCACCTTTATAATAACAATTAAAACAACTTATTACCTTATGAAGAACAAAAAACCCACATTGGCCCTTATTACTGGGAACACTGACATCAAATCAGAGTTTAAGGGACACAATCAAATGCAGGTAAGGTGCGGTGTGCTAGTCTGGGCTGTCTTGCTCCTTTCCATCTCCCTGTGCCTAGTGAAGGTCCTGGCCTCAGGTGGGTGTCAACCCATACTGCTTGCACTGAATTACTGCTGCCTGGCAAATATCTCCCCAGATAGTGGGCACGGGCTGAAAGAAAAGTAGTCATCTCCATAGTTCTGTCCCAAAGAGCTTATTAGCTCCAGCCAGCTTGAATTTTTCACACCCCTTCCCTGGGGTGATGGACGGACCATCTGTTTCTAAAAATCTCCCGAGAGCCAGGCTGTCCATCGTGAACTCAGAAAAACTGGCATTTCTGTATTTTCCCTGAAGCTGTCACTCTGAATTCTTGGCTGGCTTGCAGACGAGTTATTTGGGAATGATGGATCCGTAGCACACATCTCTCCTCTGCACTGTTCAAGCCAATTACCTGATTTACAAAATGTTTTTCAAAGACTGGTAGATACAAACTGCGTTTCCTAATTAGCTGTCAATAAGTCTCCCCAAATATGCAGGTGTGACATTTTTAAAAGTCAGGGTCACAAACGCAGAGCGTGCGCTGGCTGCCTATCAGGAGGGGGTGCTCTTTTCTGAAAGTTTGTGTAAATATCACATGCTGTCAGCCTTCCCTCAGGGAGGATGGAGACCCGGTCACCTGCTGAAGAGGGACCAGACTCCTGCTGAGTGCCACCCAGCCAACTCCTCTTCATATGAAAGGTATATGGGTTCCATATGAGCTGGGGGTCTAAGCTAGGGACAGGACAGGAGATGAGGAGGATGTGGCCCCTGCCCCTAGGAGGCCTCATCTGAAGGTGATAAGAGACATAGAAATTACTCAGTAAAATGTGGTTGAGAGGTATCGTGGAGGTTTGGATCAGGAGTTCCAGAGTAATCATTTATTCCTTCATCACCCCCTGGAGAATGATGAAGAAGTCAGACCCTGGGACAGATGCAAGAGACAAAGAAAATGTTATACACAGTCCTGATCATCAGTGGGGCAAGATTCAAGGCAGGGTAAAAGTGGAAATTGTGGCAGACACTTAAATCATGCCGAAAGGAACACTAAAATCACACGAAAGTGTTCTGCCAAGACTTCTTGGAGGAGGTGGCGTCTGGGCTGAGCCTGGCAGGAGGAGGAGGAGATGGTATGGTGGGAGGACAGCACAGGTTTGATTCCCTGCACGAGCAAAAGTTCCATGAAGGGCATATGGGAGTGGTGGTTGCTCCTTGGGGCAGTTGTATAGAGGACAGACGGCAGGTGACAGAAGGGATAGGTGGGGTCAGACAGGTTTGAGCCAGCCTAGTAGTTAGTTTCTCTTTAACCTCACACCAAGATGTTAACCAAGGAGGTATAGCTCCCTTCACCCAGGTACTTCAGCAGCAGGGGGAGGGTGGTTGGGGAGAGGGAGACCACCTGGGAGCAAGTGTGGTGGTCTAAGTGTAATGTAGGATGTGATGGTTTGTGGCTTGTGAGAACCCAGCCCAGCACTCTGAAAGGATGTGCAGCCAATCCTTCATTCAATACCCTGGTGAGGGTATTGCCAGTTCGTGACCTACAAGGGACCTATTCAAAGGGGTCAGAGTGAGTGACCTTCTTGATGGGAGCTCAAGGATGCAAAGGAGGAAAGAGACCAAAGATGGAATGCACACAGCTGTATCAGGCTCAGATCTGTCTGGCCTCCCTCTCTAACCTTCCTCAGGAAGACTGACTTAGCAGATATGTCAGTCGGGAACGGCTAGATAGTGCTATGGCTCCAATCTCAGTAGGTTGCCTCTCTAAGCAGGAAGGCTAGACAACATACATGCAAAGGCCCAGCAGATAGAGGGATGCCATTCTGAATGCTGCTAGGTATCAAGGGAGAAGGGAAACACATCAAGAGGGTCACCTAGCACTTGAATGGAACACACTCCCAGACACAAATGACTCCATGACATAAGTGACTCTACCTAAGAACCAGGAACACAGTGAAAGTTATGGGGTGGCTAACAGAGAGGAGATGCAGGTGACAGGACACCTGCCAATGATGGCCACAGCCAATCTCTCAAGTTCCTTCCAGGCCCAACAGTCTTTCTACTAGTGCTCAAGGTGAGAGGTCTGACTATGCACATCCACTTATTTAGCACTAACCTCTGGGCCAGGCTCTGTGTGAATTCTTCCAGTGCATTAACTCATTTACTATTCGTAATGTATCTTGTTGCAGTATTTGCAAGGACCCCATGATGTAATTATTAGCCTTACTTAGCAGAGGAGGAAATGCATGTTCAGGGGACTTGAGTGACAAGCTCAAGACCATACAACTAGTAAGTCATCAAGCCTGTTCTCAATCCTGGTCATCATACTCCAAATCATGCGCTTTTAGGAACAGCTGTCTCTGTAGGGATGCAATGGGGTAAAACGTTGTGGAGACTGGCTGGAAAGTTTCTCCATGGTGAGAAGCCTGCAGTAGGATTATAGATGAGTTGTTTTCAGAATCAGTGAGGAAAGGCAGAGAGACAGGGAAAAGGAAGGTGGGTCTTATACAGAGCAAGTGATGCTCTCTTTGCCTTGGGACACAAACCGGGTGAATGGGAGAAGGCCAAGAGAGTCTGGGAAGAGAAACAGGCAGCCTTCAGTAGGCTCTGAGCACCAGCACAGGGGCTCCTCTCGTTCTGGAGGTCCTGGGACTTGGCTTGACCAATTTAATCATTTTGAAGCACACATTTCAGTAGCATTAAGTGCACTTGCAACACTGTGTGACCATCAATTTCTAGAAGTTTTCATGATCGCAGACAGAAAAGTGTGCACTTGGGGTCGACTCTGGAGGTGCTTTCCATGTGTTTCACCCTGATGGGAACCTCACCAGGGTTGATGGCAGGGAAGAGGACCTTGGTGGGGCCACCTGAAGGACATGATGGGGAGAGGGACAGCGAGAAGGTGGTTATGAAATGAGGAAGTGGTCCAGGCAGGAGGTGCTAGGCATCGAGAGGAACAGGGGCAGAAAGGATGACCTTGGCAGGGGGCAGGGAGTCTCAGCCTCCTCCAGGGACTCTGTAAATCCTAGGCAACCGGGGACTGAGAAAGAGATGTCAGGAGGGGAAGGGAAGGCCCTGTGGATACCACCAAACCTAGCACTTGGGTACAAGGCCATCCACTCTGCCCACTTCCCCTGGGAGCCACATTGCCAAACCCCAGCTGTCCTTTCTTGGGGCTCACGTGAGAGCTCTATCCCTCAGGCCCACCCAGAAGCCTGAGATTCATGCTCAAATGCTCGCTGCCACCTGCTTGGAGATGAAGGGCGACTGCGGCACCGATCATCCCTCCCGTCAGCGCAGCCCTCCACCCTCCCCCACAGCACATTTCAGCTGGAGTTAATTATGTGCCTTGCTTGTCCTCCAGCTGGGGACAGACAATGGCCACTCCCCAGCCTGATTGATGAGGCAGCTGTCATACATCTCTGTGACCAGAAGACTTTTCTCAAGGGAACTTCCAATTCCTGGCCTGTCACAAATCCTTTCTTGTTCTGCAACAGGCTGCTGCAGGCCCCCGCCTCCGGCAGCCCTTCCAAGAGGCCAACATCTCAGCCTATTTTCCAGCTTCCACTCCATGCTCCCCAATCCACATGCTTATCGCATGTGGAGACTTAGGAATCCTCTCAACATCCTGCTCCCACATCCAGCTCCTCAAGACTAAGGTCCCAACACACCACCCCAGGCTAGACTACCAGGGCTATCTGTGCAGGACACCTTGACCAGGTGGCCAGCAATACCTGTGGAGTAGCAGCCTTAGGAAGGCAGGGGAGGTACAGGCCCTGGAGGGCAGCATCTCAACCCTGGTAGGTGAACACACCCCTCTGTCCCTTTGTAATGGAATGCCAGAAGGGTTTGGTTATTTAATTATGGCCTTCTAGGAGTCATGGTTACAAGCTTAGTCTTTTGGTATTGGATGGTGCTTAGATCTTCGGGAGATGGTGGTTATTGTGAGACCCCTTGGTCATTATCCCAACAGACAGGACTGTAGTGAAAACCTGGCTCTGGCTCCACCTTCGTTTCTGCTTGGGTTTGAGGCATGCTGTCATCTGATACTCTCACCAGCGAGCCAGTACACCTCCCCACTCCTGGCTGATCTTGGGCTTTGAGCTTCCGAAATGATGAGCAAAATATGCCTCTTTCTATCTCATAAGTAGTTTGGGTCAGGTATTTTGTTACAGGGTTGGTAAGCTGACTAATGCAGAAGGCCTAACTATCAGTATGCAAGGGGCACGTGGGGCTAGTGTCTGAGCTCTTAGTCAACTGTGAGTGCTGTGTTTCCTCAGCTTGATGAATTAGGCATTTACTGAAGGTCCCTTTCCAGTCAAGCTCTGCCAGGCCCTGAGCAAACAGAAGGAAAGAAGGAAGAGAGGGAGAAAGCCAAGAGCCAGTAAGCAATCATAGCACAGGATGGCATCGTAGTTCATTCAGTCACAGAAACAAAACACCATGGACCCGATTGCTTATAGATGACAGAAATTTATTTCCTATAGCTCCAAGACTGGGAAGTCCAAAATCAAGTACCATCAATTTGGAGTCTAGTGAGGCTCCAGAAGTGGCATCTTTTCCCCAGGTCCTCACACGGAGGAAGGGGAGAACAAGCTCTCTTGGGCCTCTTTTATAAAGGCACTGATCACATTCATGAGGGCCCCACCCTTACAATCTATCCCTGTCCCCCCACATATACACTCCAAGGTGTAATCTCCTACCACGGTGACCTTGGGAGTTAGGACTTCAACCCTAATTTTTGGAAGGACATAAGCACTTTGAGCATAGCTGATAGGGTGGCACTCCATGAAAGGAATCACGAGTGTGGAGCCAAGAGAAGGCTGAGCACAGCAGCAGGAATTGGGGAGGACTTCCTGAAGAATGCATTGGTGCTTATGTAGAGTTGGGGTGGGGGGCATGGGGAGAAGCCAGCCAGATGGGAGGATGGAGCAGGGTACACCCACCCGCCCCTGGCAACCCGCTGTGAGAAGGGCCTTCACTCTGCAAGAACCTACGGAACATTTCCTTTCTGCCAAGACCCAGGTGAGGTGCCCGGGACCTAGCAAGGAGCAAAATCCCTGTCCTGCAAAGGTACTACCCCAATAGGGGAGAAGGAAGATAAATGAGGAGGCAGAGTTCTTAAATGTTAGATAAAGGAGGTGCCTGGTCAAGGGAAAGTAAAATGAGGGGCAGTGAGGAGGGGTGAGGGGAGAATGAACTCCATCTTGTCAATTCCCTGTCAGCATCTGAGTGGGATGAGGAGGGACTGCATGGTATACAGCTGGAGGACCTGCCCAGCCCTACCCAGGTGTCTACTTCATACAGCTGTGAGCATTGAATGAGTTCATGCATTTAAATCATGAGAGACCTGGCACCCTCTGTTGGTGGGGCAGGCTCTTCTCAATACCGCCTTAGGACCCCGGCATCTGTAAACACTAGAAGTTCAGAATGTGTCCCTTGGGAAGGAAGGGAGTTACTGTGCCTGGGGCAGGGTCTTCTTTCTCAGGCTTCCCATTTAAACAGCCCTGTCCTGGGGCCCCCACTCTACCTGGCCCCTTCTGAGGAAATGGGAAGGGCTCATCCCTGCAGCTCCCATTCTTTTGCATTCTTCTAAAAACCTGGTCTTGCTCCAGCCTGCCATGGAAAGTGTGGGTGGTATGGTCACGATGAGACCATATGGGGACCTACCCCTTGCTTTTCCTTGCATTTTTCTTGCCACTCCGTTGACATGACAACCAGGCTTCCCGACCCTGCTGCCATCTGTGTATGTGTGTGTGTGTGTGTGTGTGTTCTGTGAGACACTGCAGCTTCATCCACTGCTGTCTCTGATAGGAGATCTGTTGTCACTACTCCGTCAAGATCTGCTTCCTAATAGGTGAAGCCAGCAGCAGACTGGAGTTTCCCACCCACCCCACTTGACATCTCTCTTTGAGGTGTGTAGGGAACTGGCAACTTCATTCCCCAAAGCCATAAAGTAGGGTGCAGCAAGCCAGAGGAGGCAGGTCTCCATCTCAAAGCTTTCCACGAAACCCAGTGTTGTTCCTCCTCACCTGGAGGCAACAAGGGTCTCCTAGCATCACCAGGAACCACACCCTAGGAAGAAGCAAGCCAAGAAGTGATCATGGGTCATAGCAAGTACTGCACTGCTCTTTTGGGAGAGGCAAGGGGTGCAGCTTGTCTGAGCTTACACAAGCCCCCACCCCTGTCTGTTCAGCGTTCAGAACACCCCAACACATTCCCATGCATGTTAAGCTAAAGTAGATGTTGAAAGGTGTGCTTGATTCAATCCCACAACAACAGAACACACAGATACTAGTTTTTAAATTGAGAAATTTGGCAGTCATTAACAACACACCAGAGACAACACACATCGACTGAGTGCCACTAGGGTGGCACACCCCCAATCAATAATGATAAAAAATATCTAGGCATAGTGGCTAACATTTATAATACTAGCTACTTGGGAGGCAGAAATGCGAGATCACAGTTCAAAAACCAGCCCTTGAGTACATCTCAATCTATAGTTCAGCATGATGGTACCTATCTGTTGTTTCAGGCTAAGAAAGAAGCACAAGAGCTAACCATGGTAGTTCATGACTGTCATCATACTGGGAAACACAAATGGGAAAATCACAGTCCAAGTTGGTCCAAGCATAGAATGATGATCTTATCTCAAAAATAACCAATGCAAGAGGGGACAAGCAGAGTGGCTTAAACAGTAGAGTACCCATCTAAGCAAGTACAAGGCCCTGAGTTCAAATGATCATCATCATCATCATCATAATCATAATAGCTCTTGAATGCTGAGGCTCTGCTGGGTGTCAGACTTCTCCCTATACACTTCACAAGCATCGTCTCACATGCCTGCGTGGCCACAGCACCCACACTCTTCAGATCTGGAAATAGGAGGTCTAGCATTTGCATAACAACTCATGGACTGCAGACGGAGAAGACTGGGCTTAGTAACAGTGTCCACGTGTTCATGGAGACCTCGTGAGCCTGGGAGATGGAGGCATCAAGGATAAAGGCAAGCAAGACTCTCTGCTGCCCAATAATCCCTGGATCCTGGAGTGAAGTGCAGAGGAGGAAACTTCTAGCAACACACTCAGGGAGGAATGGACCTCACTGCAGGGGAGGCAAAGAGTATGTGGTGGGGAGCGCTGGACAAAGCACATACTGATAAGTTCTGTTCCCAGAGCTGTGCACTGACTGAGCAAGGCCCTTCCATGACAATGGCCACCTATGAACTTGTTAGATGGGACTCGGAAGGCCAGAGAGGTTTCTTGAAGAAGGAAGCTTTTGAATAGGAAAATGGAGGGTTGCTCCATGGTCCTCAGGTCAGCAAATGCATCACCTACAGGTACAAAGCACACAGTACTCCATCCTGATCCCCCCTCTCCCCTACCATGAACTGCATCCCCCATTCACCAGAAACAGAAGGAACAAACCACACAGGGAGACAGATTGCTGATACTCTGCATCATATCAGGAAACAAAGGAATTTCATAGGAGGCCCGGGCTTGGGTGCAGTCAGCTGAAATGAATACATTAAAATGTGGTATTGTTGTCTCTGTGTATGTTAGTTTTAATTACTGTTTACTGAGAAACTAAGCCTTCACATAGAAAGGAAGGAAATATACTCTTGAACTTGTGCATAATCAAGTATGTGTAGCAGATCTAACTGAGGCAGATGGGCCATGACTTCCAAGCTCCAGGCAGGGCCTCCCTCTGGGGGCAGATCAGTGCTTGGATGTATTTCTACATCTGGCTGATGCACAAATTTAGAAGCCCACCCAACAACCAGAAATGAGGCAAACCTGGGCCTGGCATGGGCCACATGGGCTGGGCAGAATTTTCTCGTTCTCACATTCTCTATTATGTTCTGTGTGGGTTTCCTTCTGCCCCTCATCCCAGAGCCTATGTCTGACATGGCTGGCTCCCTTGCCACCCCTGTATCCCAGAGTGGGGGGAGACATATATCTGAGCCCACCTCTCCAGGGCCTGGCACTGACCTCAGGCTCTGTGCCACCTGACCAAACTGAACATGACCTAGACAGGCATCCCAAGTTGCTGCATCAATGGAGAGAGACAGGGAGAGCCTTATACCTGGATGGGGTCTTTGGTAGCCTTGAAGGTAAGGATTTCATCTAGTAATTTCAAAGTCCCCCCTCCCCCAGGAGATCCTTTCCTTCCTCAGGGACCCCACAGGGTCTCTGCCATCATCAAACCGGAAAAGCACCTTTCTGATGATGTATGTGCATGAGCTTTTGGAACCTGTTGGAATAGAAGGTCCTGGAGCCAATCAGAGGAGTGGACAGCAGGAGGAGAGAGCAGCCACTGACGGTTCTGTCATGGAAGCCAAGCCTCACTCCACTGACTGGGGTCCTCTTGGCCCAGAGACTTCTGGGACAAGCAAAGTTCTGCCCTGAAAGGCGGCCAGTTGGCTCAGCCATCTGACAACAGAATGAACAAGGCAATACCTTACAGGAGACAAGTGTAATCAGAATTCCAGCACAGCTGAGCCTCCCCTTCATCTGACAGAGGGCTGAGCTACAAATCACCTCAAACACCATGTACACAGTGTTCACAGAGGCTCAAAGGCAAACCTAGAACCCAAACCAGGCCTTGAGTGGCATCAAGAGGAGGTTTCCAAGGAAGAAGGGGGCTAGTGGTCAGGGTTAGGAGATGAGGCAGGACTGGTGTGGAGAGTGGAAGTGGGCAGGAGGCAGGCTGAGGACCCTCTAGCCCCATCCGGCAGAAGCAGAGGTAGGAGAAATGGACAGAGAAGAAGCAGAAAGCACACCAGGAGGACTAGAATACCAAGAACTGAGAAAGGAGTGGATGCATGGTTGGCCATTACAGAAGCTGGCAATGTCCCTAAGGCCATTTACCCCACTCTTCTACTCCTGTATAATTTCGAAGTCAGTGAAAGCAAAAGGTCAAGAAAGAGTTAAAGGCGCTGGCCACAGTGGTTCATGCCACAATACAAGCTACTTAGAAATCAGAGATCAGGAAGAACTCAGTTCAACACCAGTCCACGCAAAAAGTTAGCAAGACCCCCTTCTCCACTAGTAGCATTTGTGATCCCAGCTATGTTGGAGGCATAAATAGGCTAACTGCAGTCCAGGCCTTCCAAGGCCAAAAATATAAGATGCTACCTGAATAAAAATTAAAAAACAAAAAGGGTTGGGGTGATGGCTCAAGTGTCAACCTTGAAAGGCCCTCAGTTCACATGAGAGAGAGAGACAGAGACAGAGACAGACAGAGAGACAGAGACACAGAGAGAAACAGAGACAGAGACAGAAAGGAGAAAAGGAGACAACCTCTGAAATCTCCCTTTCAACTATTCCAGGCACACCTGCAGGAAAAGCCCAAAGCACAGTTAGAAAGACAGAAAGAGGGTATGCGGGCAAAGGTGGGCAGCTCTCTCACTTCGCATCTTGGCTGGGCAATAGTACTCTTCCCAGTCAGTGTTCCTAGGTGATCCCACATCACCATCTACAACTACAAACCACGGTCCCAGACCTTAGCCTCCATTCACCCTTGCTCCCTCCAGCCTTGAATCTAGGACCCATAGGCCAAAGCTGGATCATCATCTTCCCCTGACTCCCAGCCAATACCACTGGAGATAGGAGAGTGAAGGCCTGCATCCAGACTGGGACATGGTGAAGACTGCTTTCTGGGTATAAGCCTTCCTTGTAGGTCATGCTCCATAAGTCAGTTCAAGTCAAAGTTCTAGCAAACAGCAGGGTTCATTATCACTACTGTCCTCATTTGAACTAGTATCGGTAGTAAACGAGCCCCACTGCAAGCCAGAGAATCGGGAGCTGGCTGAGTAGTCAGGCACTTATACCTAGCCAGTCTCCAGTCCTGTAGGCTCCATGTGCTGAACACTCATAGAACCAAACTGTTTTCCCACCCTGCCCAGGCCTCCTGCTTATGCCTGGCTTCAACGCCTCTCCTCTGGGCTGAGAACCAGTGTCTCAGCTTACAGAGCTGCCTCTCCCTCTGCTGCCCTCCTTTGGTCCACAGTGATCTATCTCCCTAGAGTGAAAAGCTGATCATGACCCTCCTGCCCCCCAAGAGCACCTCCCAAGGGGTACCGTGGGTGCCACCTTCTGCTCCAAATCCCCACTGAATCCAGTGAGCACAACTGGGTGCCCACCTCATCCACCTTCTATAGTTTCACAATGATGCCCTGATGCTGGCCAATATCAAAATGCATAATTGCAACAACAATAAATCAAAGTATCAGTGAAAGTATTACAAATTTTCTTTTCATTAAAAAATAAAACAAGCATTCTGGTCATGTTAGCAGTTGCTACTGTCAGCCTCTTGTTTTTTAATCATTCTGGTCTCTGTACAGTGTGTACACATGTGCACGCACATGCACATGTGTCAATGCTCGAAATTAAGCCTAGAGCCTTGGCTCAGTCCTTAGCTTTTTCATCCAAGGCTGGTGCTCTACCACTTGAGATACACCTCGACTTCTGACTTTTTGGCAGTTAATTGAAGTTATGAGTCTCATGGACTTTCCTTGCCTAGGCTGGCTTCAAACCACAGTCCTCAGATGTTAGCCTCTTAAGTAGCCAGGATTGCAGGTGTGAGCCACCCCTACCAGCTATGATAAGGTTTGGTACCATTATTAGAATTCTGGTCATGTTTCCTTTTATGGAAAGTATCTGCTCAAGTTTATGTTTTAATTGGATTGTTGGTTCTTTTCTTATTGGTTAAAAGTTATTTCAATATTATCCATCTGAGTCCTTGGTCAGATACCTATGTATTGCTAATATTCTTGCATTCTGTGGCTTAACTAGTCATTTTTAGGTATCTCTTAATGAACAAAGTTCTTAAGTTTATCAAGGTCAGTAGCAATCTTTAAAAATCAGCAAAAACCGGTCTTCATATCATTGATCACCATGACTTAATATTTAAGAGGACATGAGAGGAAAGGAGGGAAAGAGGGAATTAGAAGGGAAAAACATCCTTTCAAATGCCTATGTTAGCTCTATGAGGATTCATCCTAACTTCTTTTGTTGCTGTGGTCTGTCAAAGATCCACCAGGGTTGAGGACTGGCAGTTGTGACAAGTTCCTAGGTTGCCTCATTTCTCCAGGAAAGCTGGGAACATCCTCTAGGCAGGCCCTGCCAGCAGAGCCAGTCCCAAGTACACAGCCCAGGATGCTGTAGATTCCCATTTGGCAGCCTGGGTAGGTAATCTCAAGTTCAACACAAACCACTCAGCAACTGGGAAAAGCTCTGACTGAGCTGCTGACTGGGTTTTAGAAAAATTTTGCTTGAATTTCCAGTATCACTCAGCTAACATACTTCCAGCAACAATAATAACAGTCATAATAATGAAACAAGCCTACCAGGTACTAGGGAACAACTCACTCTTGTTCAGTGAGAGAGGGAAGATAGTGGGGGTGGGGAGGAAGGAAAGGGATTCCATGCTGCTATAGTGATGTTCTATTTCTATTTTTAGCAAATGACTCTGCACCTGTCACCCTCCACAAACTGGGGACCATATTTGCAGCAGAGAGTTGGGTATTCTGCCATCAGAGGCAAGCACAGCCTGGGGACCTCTGGGTGGTGCTGGGCAAGTCACTCTGCTTTTCTGAGCCATCGGAGAATTACCTATAAAGTTCAATGCCTCCTTTTCCACTAGCTTTATCGACTTGTCAGGAGGGACAGTTGGGAAAGAGGGACACAGGCTCTGATAACTCAAGGGCTGATTCAACAATCCCTGAGGTCTGTTGCTAGTGCACCTGCTACCATTGTTAATGCTGAGTGCGTGTAAGATTGGACTAGTGGAGAAATGCCTGTCCATCGCCCACTTTCTGGGCCCTATTTCATATAGACTGTCCACTACATCTGTCCAGGCACTTCCAGTTCTCAAGAGAGACACACATGAGGTCCCCAAGGTCGTAAAAAAATTCTTCTAGCACCTTCCTCAACATCTAGCTACAACCAAAATTGCAGGGGATATTTTACACAAGGAAATCACCCTGGTCTGGAATTTTCCCACTATGTTTCTTCAATGGTAACATTCATTCACACTTCAGAGAGATGGAATTTAATATTCCTAATTACTTTATAGGGAGAAGTTCACTCCTGGAAATTTTGCAATTGATTATTCCATCCAGTTTCCCCTCTGTCTATATTATTCTCTTGAGACCCTCATTGAACACTTCAGCTAGATCTACTCTCTTTTCCTATTCTAGATGTATGTTTGCTGAGATGGGTTTTTTTTGTGTGTGTTTTGGTTTTGGGATTTTTTTTGTCCTCCCTCAAGGGCAAGGATCTAATCTCTGCATTTTGCATGCTACCCCTGGGCTTGGCACGTTGGTTAGCTGGAGTTAATGTACTGGAAACTAACACAAGAAAAAGGACTTATTTTCCCTAAGCATGCTGGCTCGACTGCAATTCCAAAATCCCAGCCGGTTCCACAGAAGAACTGGCCCAAAGCTGATTAATTTTGCAAAACAGACCTTCCAGGGTAGCATGAGAGATCTTCAGAAAGAATATTCTAGGTTTTACTTCCTACTGAGAGCTTCAGGGACCATAATTAGAGCAATGTGGAGCAACAGGCCCAGCTCCAACCCGCCAAACCCGCAAAACCTTCCTCCCAACGTGCACAAAAATAATGTCCCATTCCATTTGAAAATGCCACGGAGAATTCCGATGGATACACTCCCATTGTGCTTTGCACATTTTTAAACCAGCTTTATTGAGATATAATTCATGAAATAGACCATGCACTGTTTAAAGAGTACAACCTTAAACTGAAAAGTGTCCAGAATAGGCAAATATACAGAGACTACTAATGCATTCTGTGCATTTTTAAGGGATTTTCAGCTAGGTTTTAATAACTAGAATCCCCAGATTCAGAGACCTACCAAAGCCTAAGGTTTTCCCTCTCAAAGTTTCTTATCAAAACTACCGTGGGTTTGATAAAATGCCATTTTTCAAGCTCTATACCGACCTATCAAATCAGAATCTCTTTGGTATCTCCAATTTTCATAAGCATCCCTGATGACCAGGGTGTGCAGTAACATTGAAGATGAAGGCTCAGTGCCCCGACAAAGGGCTTTGTGCAGCCTGCTGTGCTCTGCTCCACACCTCTCACCCACCATTTACTCAGGCGGCTCCTGAGGTCACAGACTGTAGGCCCTCCAAAGCCTTTCAGGGTCTTGCTCTAGGCTCCAATATTCCTCTCAACCCCCAAGCTCCTTATACAAGAAGCCATTCTTTCTTGTTTCACACTGCCACCCCCAGTGTACAGAGGCTTGGCACCAGCACCTGGTGACACCTTCATGTGCTAGAACTACTTGCTGGAATAGTATCTCTTAGACAGGCGGTGTTTTGTTTTGTTTACTTTGAACTTAGGGCCTCATGCTTGCTAAGCAGATGCTCTGCCACTTGAGTCATTCAGTCTTGTGCTCTCACTTGGCTTTTTCACTCAAGGCTGGTGCTGTACCATTTGAGCCACACCTCTGCTTTCAGCTTTTTGGTAAAGAATTGGAGGTAAGAGTCTCACAGGCTTTTCTGTCCAGGGTCACTTCAAGCCTCAATTCTTAGTAGCTAGGATTGTAGATGTGAGCCACCAGTGCCCAGTTTGTGTTGATATTTTTTTTATTGTGAAAATACTGTACAGAGGGGTTATAATTACATGAGCAAGGCAATGAGTACATTTCTCATCAAGCATTGTTGCCTCCTCCTTTGTTTCCCCTTACATCCCTTCCCATCTCCTCCCCCCCCCAGAAAGCCAACCCCCCCATTCCCGTGCCAAAGTTGTAAAGTTCATTTTTCAACATAACGTCTTGTAGATCTCATTGTTGCAATGTGTCCACCTGTATCCCTATTTAAGCATTTTGTTTTTTTTTTAAATAGGGTCTTGCTTTAAGCCTGGGTCAGCCCAGTCTGCAATTCTTCTATTTGTGCTTTTGTGTGTTGCTAGGATTATAAGACTGTACCACTATGTCCAGCTACTGATCAAAATGAAGTCTCTTGAATTTTCCCCTCCCTCCTTCCTTCTTTCTCTTCTCTTGTCTTCCCTTCCCTTCTCTTCTCTTCCCTTCCCTTCCCTTCCATTCTTCCTTTCTTCCTTCTCTTTTCCTTCTCTTTCCTTCTTTTCTTTTTGTGGCCTAGACCAACCTAGAACCATGATCCTCTGATCTCTGCCTACCAAGGATTATAGGCTTGAGCCAACACAACACAGCTGACTAGATATGAATTTATTGAATGCTACCTGGATGCTTGTACTAACAGAAATGCCTGTCAAAAAATACCCCTGCTCTGGGCCCTGTCTCCTACAGAGCACCTCAGTTCATTTGCCAAGCAGTCTCTGTTTTAGAAAGATAAACAAGATCCCCACAGGCTGTAAACCATTTCCAGCTAGTATAGCCACAGCCAGAGCAATCATAATGTTGAGGATAACTGCTTTCTATGAAGCTCTTCCCAGTTTACAAAAACCTGTCACACATTTTCCCTTTGACCCTCACTGTCATGTGCAACACTCAGAATGAGCACTCATACTTACTTTAGGAATGGGAGTCTGAGGCTGAGAAAGCTTAAGTCACTTTCTGGAGGACCTACAGCTACTTGGCCATGGGGTCATGCTACAGTCTAGACCTCCTGCCTCCCAGGACAAAGATCATTCTTTCCCTATCCCAACAGATGAATACCAAGCACCCACCATGTGCCATCACCAAGGCTGGCATGCTCCCTGCACTCCTGGTCTCCCAGCTTCATTATCCTTAGAAAAGTGAACACCAGTGTCAAGGAAACAAGAGCTGTGCATGGAAAGGTGACAAGGGTGAACACAACAGACAGATGAGTCATAGCCAGGGTGGCAGCATTCCCTCCCCTACTTCCTTTGGAGGCCCGGTGGGGGTGCACAGTGAATGGGACAACTAGAGGGCCACACAGCATCCTAGGGAAGGCACTTAAGTTCATGTACCCCACCAAAAAGGTGAGGTGAGGAAGTCCTAGTGTCAGCTGCCTCCCTCCGGGGCTGTGTTACAGACCTGAAGCTGTCTGGGTATCACAGAGTCTCAGCACCTTGTGCCTCCAGTCACCCACCCTCACCTGTCTCACAGGCCGTTCACATATGCAGGTGAAACTCCCAAGCCCAACTTGAGGGTCTGCAATCCCATGATTCCTAAGGGGAGGGGGGCCCAAACACCTACTTTTCATGGTTGATTGTGGGGTCTAAGACTGATATTGACACTTGGGAGTCATGACATTGAGTGTCCCTCACATGCCCAGCACTTTCAGACTTTCCTGTAACGCTATGATTCAAACCATGTGGCACATGCTTGAGCCATGAGACTCAGGCTCAGCACTCAACTTCTGGCACCTCAGTTTTTCACTGTGGTTGTGAGGGGCACAGGATACTGACCTTCCCTTCCACCCTAGATCCACTGAAGTGGCAGACATACATATACTACCAAACAGACCTTGCATAACATAAGCGCTAGCACAAGGTGGAACCTACTACCATTTTTTTCATTACCACATTGCCTAAAAAAAAAATAACCAAAAACCAACCAGTACAAACAACTGCATCAGCAGAGATATGTGCAACTACAATAACAGAATCATTTCCTATGAAACCACTATTCTATGCCTTCCAGCCTGGCATCCTTGAAACCCTGGAATCCAGTCTCCTCTCCATCCAGCCCCTCTGTGCCCACCTCAGGCACTGACCATGGTCATCTTGCAACTGGCATCACCCATATGAAATCCACCTTTTCCACCTCTGTCCTTGTACCCTCCCTCCCTTCCCAGTGTCTTGCATACCAGTAACCTTGCTTTTCCACCATGCTAGCCAAAGCTAACCCATGTTTCAGGTTTCCCCACACAGTTACCTCTTCCCTCATGTAATGGGTAATTCACAGGGATGAACACAGCATTAAGTTCTAATTGGGGGACAGGTAGGAACAAGGTGGGATCTAGCAGTGAGCAGAGACTCAAGGCAGTCATCAGCCTCCAGGCTTGGGGAAGTGCCGGACTCTAGGTTCCTCAGAAATCTGTAGCCAAGCCCTTATGTCCTTGTCACTCAGATGGTTTCTCAGATACTCAGTATGTCTGTGTGGGCACTGAGGCCCAAAGCCAGCCCTCCAGGTCTTAGGCTAAACAGCAAAACTAGCAGTTATAAGGACAATTGGCCTTTCCCACCTACCCCCATGCTACAAAAGCAGGGGGTCTGCCATCAGTATCATATATGAGACTTGGGGTGGCACTTGGTAATGAAGGGGAGTCTCTGAACATCAGCATCTGCAGCTTACCATCTCTAAAACCAACTCCTGTCCTCCATTCTGCCTACTCTCATGCTCAGTTCAGTGATGACCCCCATCCTTCCTTCCAGCCAGTGATGCCTGTTTGTTAGAAGCCAGACTACCTGGGTTCAAATCCAGCTCTATGGCTCCCCAGGGGCATGACCAGGGGTTCCTTTGACTCTGAGCCTTACTTTTCTTGCTTGTAAAGAAGTGCTGACAAGGCTGCTCTCATAAATCCACTCACCAGAAGCAGTCAGGACCAATTGCTTTGCTAACAGTCATCATCAGCTTGGTGCCAGATCACTCTGTCACTGTCCTTAAGTACTACAGGGACTCAATTTTGCCCCATCTTCTCAAAAGAAATATATGCTGTCCACAGAATAAACATTACCTTATATGGCAAAAATGGGATTCAGCTGAGAAACCCTCTGAGAGAGGCCTACCCTGGAATATGCAGGTAGAATGAGGGCAGAGAAAGAAAGAGAGAAAACAGTCAGACAGTCCGACAAACAGACAAACAGAGGCGCAGGAGACAGTGTGACCTCAGACATGAATCAAGGAAGATCCACAGCCCTGGAAGCTGGAAGAGGCAAGAAGGATGGATCCAGAAGAGCCTCCAGTGGGAGCCTGGCCCTGCCAACTCTGCATTTGAGACCTCTGGCATCCAGGACTGGGAGAAGAAATCCTGTGCTGTTTTTAGCTACCTGGTTTGTGACAGTTGTTACAGCCATGTAGGAAATGAACAGAGGGGGAGCTTCCTAGATATCACATCCCCTCTCTTCCACACCTTTTTGTGCCTCTCCTCCTCTCTTGCATCTGCGTCCTGGCTGTTTATCACTGTCCACACTCCACCCCCACTGCACGCACACACACACACACACACACACACACACACACACACACACACACACCCTCCCACAGCAGTGACAAGATGGAGGCTGGGGTCAAGACCAAAGCTCTCCCATGGCCTTGTCTAGTGTTAGCCTGCTACCACCTCCTCTGCCTACCTTGTCTTATACTTACCCAAGTGCTCCAGATTTATCCCCACAATCCTAGTACAAACTAGAGAGACTCCAGGAAGGCAGACATTTACTGAAGAGGAGCCACAGTATTCTCAAAAGCACAGTCAGGCATTATGGGATAAAGAAGGGAGAGGCAGCCAGGGCTCAAGGTGGCCAAATATAGGATGCCACCTGTGAGAGAGCTCCTGAGGGATTCAATCACTAGAATCCCCATCACCCTCAATCTGTAAGCTTCAGCTTTTCTTCTCATTGGCACAATTACATACAAACTAACTGCTGTCACAACCTCATCAGCTTATTGGATAATGTGACAAGCATTGTTTCATGAAGAAAGTAAACAAAAGAATCCCAACCAAAATGATATCTCAAATTCTATTCACATTTTGAGATATCCTCCTCTCCCTCATACCAAATGCCAGACAATGATTGCTGAAATACAAAAGTAGAAAATGTAAAGGCATAATGTTACTCAAACAAAATAAGATGAAGTTCTCAAGGGAAAAAGAATCCCAGAAATGTGGTAAATGGAAAAGAGTTTGTGGTTTTGCTGGGCTTTCTGAGCAGAGGTACCTGCTGGTAAGAACTCATTGTTATCCCAGAGACTTGTGACACTCCCTAATATGGGCAGAAGCCTCAGCCACATGCCATGCCAAGTGGAGGGGACCAGAACCATGCTCCACATTTGAAGACAGTAATTGGGCAGAAGATGTAGAATAGCCATGTCTGCTCAGAAGAAAAGCTAGAATGTTGTTCTACCACTTGCTGCCTGGGCCTATGACCTCCACACAGCAGCATGCTCAGGTTGGCAAGACAAGGAAGAAAAGCATAGTGACAAATTGAATGTAAGAATTTCTTGTTGTTCCCCCTTCCTTCACTCATGGCCTTTGTAATACTTTATGGTTCTTCTTGAAAGGTGGGGTCTACTTTCCCACCTCTGGGAAAGCTTCTGGCCTTGTGACATGATATGGCTAAATAGATAGGATGGAAGTGGGAGGAAGCTTGTTTCAGGAATGGGCCTCAGGAGCTACCAGCAAAACATAATTTGTAATTAATTACTAGATGGACAGCAGACTTCTCATCTGAAACAAGAGTTGTCTAGAAACAATTGTTTGCCTAGAATTCTATACCCTGCTAAACTATTGCTCATGAGTGAAAAGAAAACAGAATTAAGCCAAGTGCCAGAGGCTCATGCACTTAATCCTAGCTACTCAAGAGACTGAGATCCATCTAAGACCAGCCTGGGTTGGAGAGTCTATAAGACTCTATTTATAAAAAGGCAAAAAGCAGGACCAAATGTGTGGCTCAAATGGTGGAGTGCCAGCCAAGCAAACATGACATCTTGAGTTTAAACCCTAGGACCAGCCAAAAAAGAAACTCTAACAATTTAAGACATCTGTATATTGAGATCATTCCATATAGATGGAATATATACTGATCACATCATATACATGGAATATATACTGATCACTCTATATAGAAGGAATATGGTTTAGGAATAACCTCAGCATATAAAAAGTGAGTGCTGAAAATAAGTGGGGTACAAAAAGTTGATGGTTACTAAAGATACTGAAAATTTTTTCTAATTTAATTATTTGCTAATGACCAAACTGAAACAATAATGGTTAAAAATTAGGGATCCAAAATTCTAGGCACTGGTGACTCATGCCTGTAATCCTAGCTATTCAGGAGGCTGAAATCTGAGGACAGTAGCTCAAAGCCAGACTGGGCAGAAAAGTCCATGAGATGCTTATCTCCAATTAACCACCAGGAAACTGGAAGTGACACCATGGCTCAGAGTGGTAGAGCACTAGCCTTGAGCAAAAGAGCTCAGGGACAGCATCCAGGCCCTGAGTTAAGCCCTACAACTAACCAAAAAGAAAAAAAAAAGAAAGAAAAACTACAGTGCAGATATAGTGGTTGATCAGATATTGCTAGTATTCTCATCAGATTCAGTACAGGAGAATGATACTGAATATCATTCAATCTTAGTAGAAAAATAATATATATATAATTTAGAAACTCTTTGAGTATGTTAAGAAAGGGTATATCCACATCAATAGAGGGAAAGAGGGATGGCAGAAGGAATACCTGAATTAAGATGGCAAAAGTATGTCAGTGATCACAATAAATGTAAACTAATTAAAGTCACCTATGAAAAGACAAGCTAAAATGAGTATGACAAAATGAGTTACAGAATGTTACATACAGTGTAATGTTTGTGCAAAACTTAAAAATGCTTCATATTGTTTATGGACATGAGCATCTGTAGCAAAGTATAAAAACAGAGACATGAAAACAAACAAGTGACTTTCTGAGAGCTGGTGTTCCTGTGGGGGATAGAATGAGGCAGGAGAGGCAAGGGAATATCGGGCATGAAAAGCAGAAATCAGGAATTTGGAAATGACTTGAAACACAAGCTTCTTTCCTTTTCCTTAAGCTTCATATTTCGCTGAGCAGTAAGATGATGATCCCCCATCCCCCCACACTCCATCTTCATCTTTGCTTCAGATAATTAGTATGGCCTAGGAATCAACCATGCATACTTTCTAGAAAACTTCCTGATTTGAAAGGTGGACATTAAAATTCACAAAAAGCCGATGTCTATGTTGTAATGACCTGGAATTAACTATCAAGGACTTCATGTTTCTGGGCTTAGCTTATAATGTCAAGATGCTAGGGCAGCAGGTTGACATATGTGATTGAGATATACAAAGTGTCTAGAACAAAATGGACCATTTATCCTATGGTGTGATATCTATGCGCCACTTTACCCAAACTTTAAACCCCTGCTAAACCAGCCATTCATGTCTTTTCTATATACCTACGAACTGCCTATGAGATATGCCTACTTTCACCTTTCTTGCTGAATAAATTGTCTCTTACTCTGTGTCTCTGCCTGAAATTCTTATTTTACATTCCGAGACAAGAACCTAATGTGTTGAACTGTGAACTTCCTTCTGTTCTGGGCAGATCTCCTTGAGACCTTCAACAACCATTGGTGACTAGAATAAGGGGCTTTCTTTCTTTTTCTTTTGCATAATTAGTTCTTTGAAAAATCCAATCTGAAGGGAAAATATTTGTATTTCTCAAACCTAAGTGTAGATAGAAGCTGTATTACAGCAAGAGTGGGCTGGGGGATACACCTGAAATAAAATCTGTGGTATGTTTTAAGGTTGGAAGGGAAGAGGGAAAAAGTATGGAAGGCAAGAAAGAAAGTAGTGAAGGAAAGAAAGAGGAAGGGAAGGAAGGAAGGAGGGAAGAAAGGAGGTGGGAGGGACAGAAGAAGGGAGAGAAGGAAGGGAAAGAGGAAGAAAGTGAGGGAGAGAAAAATGAAGGAAAGACAGGAATATGACAGGAAGGCAGGCAGACATACATGAAGATCAATTCTACAAACCTGGACCAGAAATTGAGAGAGAAAACTCAATGTATCCAGGGACTGGCTCTTTTTAATCCAGGTCTTGGCAGTGTTATTGCACAGAAATAGACTTTTAGGGTAAATAAACCTCTATGTGCTCTCTCTCAGTCTGGAACAGCTTTTCCCTGCAGCCTTTTCCGTCACACCCCTTCTCCTCCTTTCTGGCTCCACTGATACACCACCTCTGATCTGTCTATCAGGATGAACTGCTCCTCTACTCCCGCACTCATACCCCAGGCCAGTCCTGGGCTGGGGGGGCCCTATCTGCCTGTCCTGCCAATGACTTCTAAGGTAGGAATGCTCTTATTCACCTTGATTTCCAGGCCCCAGCAAGGCAAGGGTCCCTGGTGTACCAGTACTGTCTAGACAGAGAAACTGGATACCCAGTTCCCACCTCCGAAGTGCCCAGAGGCCCTCGTGAAACAGGAAGTTCTGAGGGATGAGGACTGACACAGGCAATCTCAACACAGTGGTGAATCACATCCCTGGTCCTGTGGTCCCTGTAACACCAACTATTCCACAGAACAGAAATCTAGTTCATTAAAATAGATAGCTTTAAGCGTACCCACTCACAGGTAGTTCTGATAAACTCATTTTTTTAAAAAGCAGTATATATTTGGGCATGCCTGCCAGTTGTAAATGTATCCTTATTGTTTCTGATTCTTTATTTTTTCCCCAAGAATACTTTTTAAATTGCTAAGGTAACATTTTGGGGGAAAAATACAGAAATGTATAAAATGGGAAATGAAGGTTGCTGGCTCCTGCCCACACTGTCTCCCCTCTAGGGGTAACTGCTGGGGATGCTCAGCCCTGGTCGGCCCCTCAGAATACTTGGTATGGAGGTGCCTCACTCTGGAAGCATGCTGGCCTTCTTCACGGGCATTTAATTTAACCCTCTAAGCCACTCTGTGAAGGATAGAGGATTATTGCTCCCAAAAGAAGAGTGGTGGCCAGGAATGTGATTGTGGAGCCTGGCTGCCTGGCCTGGAATCCAGATTTATCATTCTTGACTGTGTGAGCTGGGGCAGGTTTGTACCTTAGCTCCTTGGGGTTTACAAATAGATGACTCAAGAAATAAAACAATCAAAATACCTGAGAATAGTACTTGATGTATTGAAATCCAGAACATTTTTCTATTGCACAAAGAAGGAAATCCAGAACAATTTTCTATTTTACAAATAAGGAAACTGAGGCTCTGAAGAGTTACATGATTTATCAGGTCAAAGTATGAAAACAGAGCCATGGACTCATGAGGAGCACAAGAAGCTTCCTGAATGGTTGTTATAGTTTGTATCTGGGATGTACCTAAAGGCTCATGTGTTCAAGGCTGGGTCTCCAGCCTGTGGCACAATTGGGAGGTATGGAATCTGTGGGAAAAGGGGCCTAGTGTGAGGGAGTTAGGTGACTGAAAACAAGAGTTGCCTTTGAAGAAGATCGTGTGTGTGTGTGTGTGTGTGTGTGTGTGTGTGTGTGTGTGTGTGTGACTAGTGGTATTTGGAGTCTTGTGCTTGATAAACAAGTGCTCTACCACTTGAGCGGCATCCCCGACCCTTCTCTTTTTGCTTCCTGGTCACCATAAAGTGAACAGGTCTCCTCTGCCATACACTCCCACCATGATATACTCTGCCACCCACAAGCATTAGGACCAAGCAACCATCAACTAAAATCCTGAGACAAAATAGATTCTCTCACGCATTTTGTCACAGTCACAGAAATCTGACAACACATAGGTACAAGCTCTGGGGTGCTACTCCACCTTCAATTCTAATTTCCCTCCAAATGCTTTTTTTTTTAATCCCAAACTCTACATGTGATATTTCTCTTTCTCCTCCTCCTGCCAGTTGGGTGGCAAGCTGTCACCTCTTGCTGCTGGTTACCTGACCCCATCAACCTATGCTTTTCCTCACTGGTTGATCTGCTGCAGAGTGAACATCAAATATAACTGTGCACAAGCCAGGCAGATGGGCAGGCTCTGATCCACACCCTAGTGGCTGAATGACAGTCCCCTATACTGGCTAGTCAGACACCAGCACATTCTGGCCAGGAGCTGCACAGATGTGGGAAATAGAAGTGCTGGACCCTTATGTGCTCTAAACAAGGGAGGTGCAGGTGTATGGATGTATTTCCCACATTCTAATACTAAAGTTTCTCATTTAGGCTTTTTTATTCATATCCCAGTTCTCAAAATGCAGAACTGTAGCTCTCAATTCCTGACAGCACATTTCACTTCCAAGCCCGCATCTCAGCTCCCCAGGTAGGGCTCATCAGCTGGAGCCTCACTCCTCTACTCGCATTCCAAAGGCGCAAAGGACACCTAGAATTTCCACGAGGTGATGTGCTGCATTTGAACAACTTCCCAGGGTACTGCAAAATAAATCCTCTTCATGATAGATGATCGCAAGCTCCTGTCAGACATGTGTATGTCTGAATACTAAACTACACCACTCACTAGATGCTGGGGTGACAGCTCTGGGCTGGGCCCTTGAGGAGAACCCGGGAAAACACATCCTGGCTGTTACCAAGGGAGGAGAGGGTCCAGAGAATGAGGAGAAACGGGCACAGAGAAATAAGAAGGATTGAAGAGAGTCACCAAGTTGTTGAGCAGAACATTCGAAGGAAGGGGCACAAATACAGCCTACTTGAGGAGGTAACAGTGGTTAATCTAGGCACCCCTCCCCTCATGCTGCCTCAAGAACTTGGAGGATTTCTGATTCTTGTTTCACAGTTGCATCTGTACACTTATTGGGATCATAATGAAAACATGTGCAGTAATATACTGCTATGACCATGCAAAAGCACACCACCAGGTAACTTGGGACTCTCAGCAGACTGGCCTCGATTCTCCAATGAGATCTCTGTCAACATCTCATATTGTAAACGTGGGAGGCAAGATCTTCTGTTACCACAGAACCTTTCTGGTGAACCGGTGCTAAAGTGAGGGCAGAAAGAGGCTCAGAGTAGACTCAGTGCTTTTCAGGGAATCTGGACTCAGTGGGCAATGGGGAAAGGGCTCTTCTAGATCTAGGCCGATGTCTCAGCCTCCAAAAGGTGTCAAGGGCCAAATACTTGTGCAAATCACAAGCCAGTAGGTATGAGAACAAAGGCTGTGTAATGAGATGGAACCTGACTTGATGAGCACTGGACTTGTAGATGGATAAACCGGTGAGGCCCCCTACCACAAGCCATGTAACCTTGAACACATCCTCTTGCCACTGAGCCTCAGTTGCCTCATGTACAAAATGGGATGATATCTTCCAACTGGGTTGTCTGTGAGGAGTAAAAGGAAAAGGTACTTAACTAGTCCATTTCCATATACAGGAAGTGCTCAGGATAGGAGCTGCTGTCCTTATTCCAGCCATGGTTAAGAAATGTCACTTCCGTCCATTTGGGAGGCCCATGTATGTCTCCATGACAGTGACTCTGGGGTTATGGAGCCTGCAGCTCCAGGCTCTAGTCTCAGGCCTCACAGAAGGCACCCACCTGTATTCCCCAGCAGCTCTGGGAATGGCTTGCTTACAGGGTAAGAGCCACACTCGGCATAATTGCTAGTCTTGTGCCCTGTTTGTCGTCTTGGCTTTGTGGGGATTGTTTGATCATAGTAGCTGGGGTTTTGTGCACAGTATTTAATTAAGCAGAGAAAAGCGTGTTGGGATGAAACAATAGTATTGCTAATTTAATGGTGTGTTCTGCATCTTATCCTGAAACCATGACAAAAGATGTTTCCTCCGAAGTGGAAATGTCTGCTGCCCGCCCCCCACCCCCCGCCCCTTCACTTCAGTTGACATCCACTGAGCATAGCTTCTGCATTACCATCATCTTGGTGAATCAGCCATGGCTCACTCCCCTCCATCCTTGGTACTCAAACTTGACTGATACAGGCAGAAGAGGAAGGAATGGAGGAGAGTGGACATCTCTGCCCACCTTGCATTAGCTTTCTCCTCTATGAAATGAGCTTTAGCTTCAGCCTAGCCTGGCCCTTTAAAAAAAATTAAATATTAATTAGACTTTGTGTCTATGGAACTGAGATTCGTGGGTGATTTATAAAACTAAACACAGTTTCGGAAGAAGTAATAGAACAGCACAGAAGCATCATGCAGCCAAGCAGATACCAGAAAGAAATGTTAGCAAGTAACAGGATGATCTCAGAACTCCTGTCTTGTTCTAAAATTCTATTATTTTAATTCTGGGCTGTAAAATGCCAACATTTACCCCAAGTCAATAAACATCAAGATCCTGATATTTCATCAGAATCCAAGTCTGATTTTTCAATATTGATTTTTGTGAAGTCAATTTCGGTTTCAAGTGCCTTTTCAAATTGGTGCTCCTGTGGTGTCAAATGTCAACATTTGTTTTTCCAGAACTCTCCTTCCTGTGGGGGTCTCTAGCTCACGAATTGAGGTCCTTGATTAAGAAGCAGGGTGGTTTTTACTGAGTCTTTAGTGTTCCTGTTGGGTTATAAAAAGTAATTTCTGTATGCATTCCCATCATGAAAAATTTGGGAAAAGAACAGTCACCCATGTGGGCCAAGGGGAGGGCTCACAGGCCTGCATCTAAGGCCCACAGGCCTGCATCTAAGGCCCAGCTCATCACTCACCTATGGTGTCATCTGTGCAGATGGCTCACCCTGTCTCTGCTTTGTTGGGTCCATCAGTGAAATGGGAATAAGAATGTATAGCTCATAGGCTTTGAGCAATTGACACAAAAGGACAAATCAGAGTGTGTGAGAGGCCCACAGTCAGTGGTCAGTGAATGTCCATCGTTCCCTAATCTCTAGCTTTACTTACCCCACCCACTGCTATATTTTACTTAGAAGCTTTCAAATCTATGGAAAAGTGGAATGAACAGTACAGTTAAAACTCATAAACCTATGATCCAGTAATCATTAACATTTCCTCAAGTTTACTTTTTTCTCTCTTTTTCTCTGAATCCTCTCCATGGGGTTTGCAAGCAGAAGACCATTTTGTCCCTGATACTTTAGAGCACAGCTCCTAAGAAAAACACTTTCCTATTTGCATTCTTATTGTGCACCATTAAAAAATATATTGGTGCCAGTGGCTCATGCCTGTAATCTTAGCTACTCAGGAGGCTGAGATCTCCCAGCCTGGGCAGGAAAGTCCATCTGTGAGACTCTTATCTCCAATTAATTGCCCCCTCCAAAAAAAATCACAAAAAAGTATATTTGTAAAAATACTACTATTAAGAATAAAATCCATTTTGAATTTGTTCAATGACTCTAAAAATAATTTTTTTTGTAAAATTCTACATTAAAAACAAAATCCATACATTACATTTGATCTAAACTTATTTACTTTTCTGCAGTACTAGGGCTTGAACTCAAGGCCTTGGCAGGTGTTCCTATCACTTAAGCCACACCTTTAGTCCCTTTGCTTTCAATTTGCTTTTCAGAGTAAATTTGGTACTAGCTTTATCCTGGTCAGCCTTAGACCCTGATCCTCCTACATCCTGAGTAGCTGGGATTGTAAGCAAGTGTCATTTTCCTTAGCTTAATCCTTGATTTTTAAGGGGTTTGATGAAAAGGCAATCCTTCAGGGCAAGCAAGGACAAAAGATCAGGTGGTAACTGATAGTAAAAGAGGCAAGAAGGCATCCTTGGTCAGACATTGGTAGCATACACATATAATCTTAGCTAATTAGGAAGCTGAGATCCGAGAATCATGGTTCAAAGCCAGCCCAGGCAGGAAAGTCCATGACACTCATCTCCAATTAACCACCCCAAAGCCAGTAGTGGAACTGTAGCTCAAAGTGGCAAAGGACTAACTTTGAGCAAAAAAGCTCAGGAACAGAGTCCGGCCCCAGTGTTCAAGCTGAGAACAAAGAAGAAGAAAAGAAGGAGGAGGAGAAGGAAGAAGAAAGAGGGAGATGGAAGGAGGAGAAGGAGGAGAAGCAGAGCAGAGGAGGAGGAGAAGGAGAAGGAGGAGAGGAGGAGGAAGAGGAGCAGGAGGAAAAAGAAGAGGAAGAGGAAGAGGAGGAAGGGGAAGAAGAGGAGAAAGAGGAGGAGGAGGAGGAGGAAGAGGAAGAGAGGAGGAGGAGGAGGAGGAAAAAGAAGAGGAAGAGGAGGAAGAGGAGGAGGAGGACAAAGAGGAGGAGGAGGAGGAAGAAGAAGAAGTCGTTGCCCGCCTTGGAATTCGGTTCAAACCCTCCTCCTTCCTCCCATCGGATGTGGGAAGTTTGTACTAGCTCATCTCATAACCACCAAACCAGAGCACTTAGCCCTGTGGGGAAAGCAGGAGAGCAGAACCTGACCACTACAATGAGGCAGCTGATGGTGTCTCTCAGGCTTTGAAGTCTGGCTTGAATTCCATCTGCTTGCCAACCCTCAGCGAATATCCTTATGTCTCTGAGCCTCAGTTTCCTCCTCTGCAAAGTGGGCCTGCTCACGTTGGTAGGTACTTCCCAAGGTCATGATTAGAATTAAATGTGAGGAGAACGAGGCTCCATGACAGACACACAGTAATGGGTCCGTGTGTTTAAAAGCTATCATTGTTATTAATGTTGCAGAAATTACAAACGCTACAATCAAAGCTCTCATCTGCTCAGCAATTATCCTTAGCTTCTGAAGAGCCCTCTGCCATTGTCAAGCACTTTCTGCATTTCCTCCTGGGGAAGGCAGCAGCAGCCCGGGAGAGGTGGGCAGTGTGGAGACAATTATCCTCATTTGAGAAAGGGGACCCTGAGGCTCAGAGAAGTTGATTGCTGACTGAGATCACCAGCTGCTTACAGAAGCTCGGAGCTCCTATCACGTGACCAGAACATCAAACTGTGAAGTTCTTCACCCATTCCAGCCTTGAGAATGCTCATCCTGGCTCATTGCAGTTCACTCACCACCCAGTCACACCTGCATAGCCTTTGCACCCTCCACAGTGACACACAGACAGGCAGAGAACAGGGCTCTGCAGTGTGAGTGACCGTTGCTGTCTCCAGGCTCGGTGGACCGACTAAGTAAGCACTCTTCTGGGACAAATGTGCTGCTTCCTAAGTACAGCCAAATAATTCACACCAAAAGTTAGGATCCCCTCATCTCCCAGGCCTCATTTTTGAATCGTAAACCACAAGAATCAACGTTACTTTGAAAAATGGTTTTCATGTCTCATTATTTCCATTTCCTTGAAGAGGAGGCATATTGTGCTTGGCAAAAAAAGAAAAAATCGATGCTTTCCCCCCAATAATGTGCCTAGAGATAGCTGGTGTTGAAAGCCTCGTGGCAAAGGAACAGAAGCTTAGCTATACTCCACATCAAGAATGTGGAAATCAATACCTCAAGGACTTGCATGAAAATGCACCATTTAAAATCAAAAATCAAAATACAAAAGAACTGACCATAAAGTGTTCAGACCGGCAGTGTGAACGTGCACACAGAGAAGTAATCCTGAGTTAAATAGTGGACCTCTTCAACAACTCCATTATTATGATTACAGGAGCATTCTTTGTGTTCCAAGAACTGGATCCCTCTCTCTCCATTTCCCCTGCAACTTATGTATTCCCTAACCCCCAAGACAGAACCAGGGCCACAACAGGCCCTGCTTTGTGCCCTGTATATGCCTCAGTCTGGAGCAGCGGCTAGGAGGGCCAGGGTACTCAAGACCAACCCGGCCCTCAGGATGCTCAGCCTCAGGCCCGAAGTCAGATCTCATAGTGCTCAGCTCAGTCCTCCTGTGGCCTGACTCACTTGGAACCAGCGCCAAAGACCTCGTCATGACCTTTTCTGGTGAGGACTCCCTGCTGCCTCCTCCTTTACTCCTCAGCATGCTGCCTCCCTTCCTTGTTCTTCACACACACTATATTAGCTCTTAGTGGCTGCTGTAACAAATGAAGACAACCGAGGGGCTGCACACAAGGGCAATTTCTCCCCTCAGAAGTATGAGATTAAAATGTTGCCAGGACTCCATTTTCTCCAAAGATTCTAGGAAAGAATTGTTCCATGCTTTTTCTTAGCTCCTGGTGACTGTGGCCAATCCTTGTGCTCTTTGGCTTGTAGACACACTGTTTCAGTCTCAGGAGATATCAATAATGGGATAGAAGTATACTGGTTTCTCTGACTCTGTTGTGAGTCTAAAACCGCTCTATAGAAAAAGTCTTTGCAATTAAGAAGTCATCTTCAAAGACAGAAGATCATCTTAAAGTGCTGGGTATCAGGAGTCCACCAGGGATCTCAATGAGGTTAAAACAGAGGTGTCAGTGGGCTAGGTCCTTCTTGATTCTCTGACGGAGAATTGATTCCAAGCTTCAATCCCCGCCCCCACCATCTCCCTGCTTCTATAGGTAACCTGTGAGCCTGGGCTCATGGCCCTACATCCCTCTTCCACAGCCAACAGAGCAGCTCTTCCACCTCTGACCCTGAGCCTGCCTCCCACTACTACCCTTTCTCTGACTCCAACTGCTGCCTTCCTTCTTGGGAGCTTGGAATCACATGGAGCCCATCTAGACAACTCCAGGTGTAGGGCTTCATCACACCTGCACAGTCCTTTATCCTGGGGCCACTATTCTGTCTGACACAGCTCTGGTCTTCAGTTCTCAGGTGCAACCTGAAGCGCAGAGCAGCCTCCCGGGGGAAGTATCTGACCAGAATTCAAAGCACAGTATGGTCCCACATGTGATCAGTGGCATCTGGCCAGAAAGTCAAGGCTGGGAAACAGCTGGGACTGATGGAGTCAGGTGGAACTGAAGGATGAGGAGGAATGGCAGGCTCTGAGCAGAAGGAACCAGACCTTAACCTGAGCACAAAATCTGTACACACCAGGAGCCCAGGTGGTATGCTCAGGACAGTACCGCTAGCAAAGGCCAGGCCTGTGCCTACAGATGTCAGGACAAATGGATTCACCATGAGGTGCAAGCTGAGCAAAGACCCCTCTCCTACCCTCCCAGCCTACTGTGGTTGACGTGACCAATCTAAAGAACCTAGCCTCAACTGAGACATTGCTGTTCCACCCCAGTTCCATGGAAAGTTGCTATATGCCGGCCAGAATTGTGCGAGGGAAAAACATTAATTATCCTAATTATTCAAATACTGTCTTCAAGTGGAAAAGAAACGAGATGTTAAACAAAAGGTGGGTGGGTAATTATAACAAAGAGAGAGGGTGAGAGGCAAGGGAGGCAGGAAGGGAGTCCTGGGGAACAAGGAGGAAGAGGAGGCAGCCATCGAAGGAGGCAGAAGCCAAGGGGTATAGATGCCAGGTAGGACAAAGGCACTGAGAATAACTGCTGGGTAGACCCAAGGAGCTCCAGAGGAGGGACAGGAAGGCAGCTTGTATCGATTTACTGTGGGTCCTGGGGCCACACGTTGCCCTGTCTGGGATTCAGTCTCTAACTGTATAACTGGGGAGAACATAATAAATAGGGATGTTACTCACAGGGAACAAGAAGCAAGAACCTGGAAGTCTGAAATGCCTGAGTGTGAAGCTTTCTTCCTCTTCTGAAGACAGAATTGTGGATCTTTCACGAAACTTCCTTTGTTTCCTGGCCTCTTCCTTGCTTCACTAAGGAAGATGGAGACAGCTTTGGCAAAAGTGTACGGAGTTAGACTCCAGGTAAAACAGTCTCAGCCACTTAACAGGCCAGTTTGGAAGGGTGACTGCTTTTTAGGAGCCCACATGATGCTCTGGTCCTACACTGACTCCTGGGCTTCCTCCTTGAATAAGCCACTGAAACTGGAGGCCAGACTGTGGACTTGCTGTGATTTGCCTTAGTGGACTACCCCAACCTAAAGAAGGAGGTCCGGCTCAGGAGAGGCTGCCTTTTGGAGACAGACAGAGGCTGGGGACAATAATCCTAGCAACCCGAGAAATAGGCTATGCCTGACTTCCAGAGTTGAGAGTTGGGACAGGCTATTTCCTGACCTCACATTTAGCCTTCTATATAAGTCACCTGAATGGCCATGGAATGTAATATGCTCCAGAAGGCATTGCAGCTGTGGTTGCACGGGTCTGTTAGTCTCAGTGCCAATACCTAATCACCCATGTTGAACAGATCAAGACAGTCCATGAAGCAGCAAGTGCCCTGTCACTCAGCGTGTCCCACAGGACAGATGCAGTGAGTGCCACTTGGATGGGGCAGGAGGATGGGGGGAGAGAAGGAGAGAAAGAATATCTGGAGAGATCCATATACTAATAGAAAATCTGTCAGCTCTCACAGATCCATTTACCTTGGGTTCTGTCTGCTCAACCTCAATCAACTACAAAAATCACGCTGTAATGTGCTAAAAGAGTCCTAAGAGGCCATCAAGTCCAGCCCCCTGTTTTACCAAATTAAAAACAAAAAAAACACCCATTTCACAGATGAGAAGTTCAGTAGCCAAGATCACACAGCTCTTCAGAGCAGAGCCTGGAGTCTTAACTCCACCTGTTCAATTGGGCATGAAGCTGGCCACTGACTTCCAGACTTTCTAACAGCAAACAAGAATCGTGTTTCAAGATACTTAGTTTGCAAATGTTAAGCATCATTCCAAATAGCAATTAAAATAATTCTTTGAAAAGTTGTAAGGTGTAAGATACCACACCAAGCACTAACAAGTATTTAAAAACATCCCACCTAGATCTAAAATGTACTGTTTTTAATTTAGTTTTATAGTTGAGCAGGTTGAGGACAGAAGACTTCGCAGGGGTGGACTCCAAACTACCCAGTTCACTACTAGCCCAGGTATTCTAAAGACACATGCTGTAAAGAAATACATAAGTAAATCTTAAGAGGCCAGCAGCTAGTTACATAAACCGACCCACTTCCTGAAGTCAGAGCCTTCTTGGGGTGTCTACAAGCTCTGGGACCCCCATTTGGCAACAAAACACATAAGCTTGCTGTGAAACCACCCACTTTTAGGTGGCAACAATTTTTCCCCTTTATACAAAAAGTACATTCATAACTGGGTTTGGTGGTTTATACCTGTAATCCTATGAACTTGGGAGGTAGAGATTTGGAAGATTGCAGTTTGAGGCCAATCTGGCAAAAAGTTTGATAGAACTTCATCTCAATGGATAAAGAGCTGGGTATGGTGGTGCATCCCTGTCATCCCAATTGGATGTGAAGTGTAAAGTGCAAATAGGAGGATGGCAGTCCAACATGACCTAGAAATGAATGTTGGGACCCTACTGATAAAATAAAGCAAAAAGGACTAGGGCATGGCTTAAGTGGTAGAGTGCCAGCTAGCAAGTCCAAGGCCCTGAGTTCAAACCCTAATATTACCAAAGAAAAATCTTTGCAGTACTGAGGATATACCTCAGAAGTAGAATGTCTGCCTTGTATGTGCAAAGTCCTGAGTTCAATTACCAGCACCAGCACTGTAAGCTGAAAAAGACATTTTGCTATTTCAAAGCCTTTCTATTAACTATGCCCCTGTACTTGACTTTTCCTCTGAACCATCACACTGTGATGTGAGCGATTCAAAGCACATCTGAAAATGGAATTAGTGTTCACTCTTCACACACAGCCTGCTTCTAACACCTCCTGCCAACTAATTCCCCAGCTGTTTCTTCCTAGGAGGAAAGGCCTGGGTTTGTTGCATGACAAAGTATGGGTCTCCTTCCAGTCATTGTCTTGTGCCTGCAGGTCTGCCAGTTTCCTCCTGCGTGGTTGAAAGAGACATATGCACAATGCAAACATGCATGTCCAAATACATACAAATACACACACATATACACACAGACACATACATACATACTCCTCAGCCCAATTGTGTGTCCCCTCTCTATTAAAGATCCATTACTAACCCAATTTGAAACTGATCCTACCAGAGAACCAAGGGTAAACTCCTTGGGGAAGTACTCTGGGGAAGGTCAGGTAAAAATCTTTCATATCTGGTGCTAACCAATGAAGTTCATCTCAACAGACTGAAGAGCTGAGCTGTCATGGCAAAGAAATTCATTTTCATGTGTACTTAATAGTTCTGTTGAATGTGCTCCAGAATCATGCATCCTTTTATACAGAGAAAATAGTGATTATTCAGGTTTGTGCTATTATTTTACAAAAGAATAATGATTTTTCACAGAAAAGACCAGAAGTGATCGGATGATGAGTTTCAAATTTCCCCCCTGCTCTTATTTAGACCTGAGTTGATTCTTGGCATTTAGCCTAAGCAAGCACATTGACTGCTAAGAGCTCCTTCAATTACAAGCAATTTTCCTTTCCTCAAGATGAGATTATAGAAACCAGACCTGAAAGGAATAGCTGTTACTTATACTCTCAACTGCTTCCACAGGCTCTGCTCATTCACAGTTCTAACTGAATCCAAGGGGCATTGGTGATCTCCTCTGCAGCAGCCATTATCCTTCAAATTTCAGACAAACCCTGAGTTTCACTGGGGCTCAAGCCTCTCATTGGATAGAAGCCAAGCCAATCATTTTTCAACCCATTTTTCTTAATTGTAATTGGTTCAGAAGTAAGCCAATGAGAACACATAATTCCCTGAAGGATTGTGCTTGGAAAAGCCAGGTCAATAACTAGAAAGAATAGGTCACTGGAGTTACAAAAGAGGACTATATTGGAACTTGAGTGGGTCTAGATATTTCTGCCATCCACAGCTCCTTTAGCCATTAAATATACATCATTCACATAAAGTAGTAACCTATAGTTAACTGCTGCATTTGTATGAAGTCAAATCTATATAAATACATTTTATCCAACCTACAAGATCTTTTCTTATTTTAAAATCCATGAAAACATTTGTATGGGCTTTAAAAAGTATCCATATGGCTCATGGATGAGTTGGTCCTATTATAGGACTGAGTTGACCTGAATGCTACCCTTCCTCAGGCCATGCATTGTGAACACATCAATTTCCTGATGGCTTAAGCCTCTCTGAGAGGCTTTTCTATTACTGGAAGCCACAAGCATCCATATAGCCTAGGATACAGATGGGAAGGAGTTTTAGATGAGAAAGTCTCCAGACAAGGCACAGGAGCCCACATCCGAACTCAATCAGACCTTACCTTCCATCCACCTCACACTCATCTTCTGGCTCTTAATTTTTGCATGTGTACAATCAGAACAACACTGCCTCCAGATAAGACCACTCAAGGAGAGACAAGCCAACAAGAAATGACCAAGGCAGGGCTGTGGCTTCGTGGCTTGAGCATCATGGTGGTACAGGAGCTTGACAATGACCTAGAGGCCCTGCAATGCAGGAAGGATCTAATATTTAGTTGCTTTCAAGCTTTGTTTCTTTGCCTCAGCAGAAAGAAGTTCAAAGAAATCATCAAAACATGTTGCCCAGAAGAGAAAAGAGAAGCAAATAGATTTTTTAAATTGGTATGCTATTAGGAATTGAATAAATCAAAGTACAAGGCAGCAAGACTATACAAAAGAGAAAGAGCCAGTATGGAAGGCAGGACCTTAAAATCCTAGCCCACATCGGGGATTTGCCTACTGCAAGCCCCTGGGAAATCTTCTCATTCTCTAGGGCCTCAAATCTCTGTAAAAAAAAAAAATACATAATTGTTTTGTGTGCCGGTTACTGAGGCTTGAATTCAGGGCCTCGTGCTCTCACTCAGTTTTTTTGCTCAAAGCTAACACTCTACCACTTGAGCCACTCTATTTCTGGCTTTTTGGTGGTTAATTGTAGATAAGAGTCTCATGGACTCTTCTGCCAGGAACAAGATCATCAGACCCTCAGATCTTAGCCTCCTGAATATCTAGGGTTATAGGCATGAGCCACCAATGTCTGACAAAAATATAGAGGTTTTTTTTGTTTTGTTTTTTGTTTTTTAAGGAGCATTGTGTAAGATGACTTTTAAAAGGCCAGCAATCCACTAATGCATTTAAACTATAGACCTGTATGGTCCAGCATGGGGACCACTAGTTCAAATTAAGTTAAATAAGAAGTTCAGCTTCTGGGTGCACTAGGCTATTTCAAGTACTCATTAGGTATAACGAAGAACAGTTCCTCCATCACAAAACATTCCAGTGTGCAGAAGACCTTTGGAATCATGGGTACATAGTTCCAAGGAGACAGCTATGGAGGAAAACCTGCCAATGCTCAGAATGAAGAATTCAGTGCTATACTGAGGACAATTGATTCATTTTTCCCACAAAGTCACCCAACTTCTACCTTTCAACAAATCTCAGATTTTCACTTGATCACTTAAATTAGGTACATTTACAGGCTTTGGGTCCCCATTGGCCTTGTAGGAGTCAGAGCTTCACTAAATTGAGGGCAGGGAAACACACAGCAGATCCCCAACAATTTAAACATAATGGATGGTAACAAACTGACTATGTCAGCTGAGCTACAGAATGCACACACAGGGGAATCTGAAGTTTGAGTTTTGAATTTTGTTTTTGTTTTTGACCACCCTTTGGTCAAAACAATCTGTATTAAATCCTTGAACAAGGTGGGTTTCCTGAACAGCCCACCTGTGAAGTACATAACACATTATCATGTGCTCCAACTGATATAAGAAATATCAATGACATGCAGCAAGTCAGAATGAGTGGATTTTCAGCTCAGAAATGTCTCATCAACTTCCAGGGTGTATATACAGTTATAGAAAACATGGAGGACAGCACCCTAAGGGCTGGGCTCAAAACTTGACTACCACACTTCCTGACTAAGGAATTCCAGAAAGGACAGCCAGCCTTCTCCTGCCTCTGTTTCTTTATCTGTCAGGCTTACCCGGTCACTGCTGTGATTTTGTTGGTTAACTGCATGTAGCTGATACTTGCTGAGTATCAGGTTTGTCTCCTATTGATTCTACAAAAGAGGTGAAGAAATGAACAGATCCCTGCCTTCAGAGGTGAGGGAGGGGCCCTGAACTCAAGCCCTATTATTGGCACCAGATAGATAGATAGATAGATAGATAGATAGATAGATAGATAGATAGATAGATAGATAGATAGATAGATAGAATTCTCCAGCTCATCTCCCTTCCAACCAAGAATTCCTGAAGCTGGTGTGTCACTTTGGGTGATATCATCAAACTCAACTTCCTATGACATTTGAATCTAATTCAAGAAAAAAAAGTCTGATTTCAGCAGCTTTTAGTCCAGACTTTAGAAAAGATTAATTATGCATGCATTCAAGTAGCAATGAGCAAACTTGATAATTTAGGCAGTTTAGCAATTGCATTGAAATTTTACAGCTAATTTAAAGTACTCTACGCTATTGACTTCAGACTTGAGGTTATAAAGCTGGATGAGCCTGGACAAGAGCAATTAGTCAGCTTTTTCAGGACTGGTGGAACACTGAACAGACTGCAGGCACCATCCCCAACCCCACTTGGCTGAGTACTAGAATGACCCCGGGGACAGAGAGGCTATGGGTGCTGGGCTGAGCTTGCTCTAGGTTCTCTGGTGCAAGATCAGTCCTCATTTTTATCTCTTCCAGTTACCAAAAGTCACAGCATCTTCCACAAGTCAGTGAAATAAGTCTTGGGGGAAGGATCACCATAAACTGTGTGACTTTAGGCAAGCTCCTTAACTTCTCTGAGTGGCTGTCTTCTCATCTGCAACATGAAAACAGTCCACCTTTAATGTGCATAAGAAGAGGTGGTATCTGAAAAGTTTCTGGTTTATAGTAAGTGCTGGATAAACTCAGTTCCTTGGCTTATTAAATGTGGTAGCTTTTAAACAGGACATTGAAACTCTTACTTTTCCACTTGACAAGTGGGCTTTGTATCTCCTCTTATTAGATATTCTGGGGTCTGAACTCAGGGCCTCACTTGGAACATGCCATCATGTTCTCTCCTGGGATTCTCCTTCCTGGAACCCAAGCATGCTTTTGTGAAAAGCAAAAAAATGTACAGAAAGGCTATGGGTAGTTTCTCCAGTGAGCAGCCTCAGCAATGCTCAGCCTTTGAGTCAACCCAGCCCATCACACCATCCAGGTATGATGAATTTCCGATCCACAGGATCCCTACATTATCCAGAGGACCCCTGCATTTCATGAAGTGGTTGTTAGTTTTTGTCACCAAGTTTAAGATGGCTTGTTACACAGCGATAAGTAATGGGAACACTCAGCAGGTATCATTCATTCACTCCACATTCACAAGGCCTTCGTGAGCACAGCAACACGGTGGGCATGGGGAGCCTGGGGCCTTGCGGGCTACTGCAACTGTAGAAACAGGAGTATAAACAGCTCCAGTGTTTCATACACAGCTGGGGGCAGGGAAGGCCTTCCTTCTCTGAGTTTGCCAATATCCAGGGTGTGAATATTCCCATTATTGCCGATTTCATGCTCCTCATGTGAAGTCAACCAGCTTGAAAACTTCCCCAGAATTTACCATCAGTTCCTGTGAGCCTGTGCACACTGGCTTCAGAACTTCCCTATAAGAACCAAATCTTAGCCAGGTGCCGGTGGCTCACGCCTGTAATCCTAGCTACTCAGAAGTCTGAGATCTGAGGATCGCTGTTCAAAACCAGCTTGGGCAAGGAAGTCCGTGAGACTCTTATCTCTAATAAACCACCAGAAAACCGGAAGTGGTGCTGTGGCTCAAGTGGCAGAGTGCTAGCCTTGAGCTGAAGAGCTGAGGGACAGTGCCCAGGAACAGAGTTCAAGCCCCATGACCAACAACAACAACAACAAAGAAGAACCAAATCCTGGTGGGAGATGTCGCTACCCAACAGTAGCCGACATGTCAGGAGGATGGGGAAAGAGAGGTCCTAGATGGTAGGCAGTGGCTATTTAAGCCCCAAACTCCCAATACCATCTCCAAAACCCAGAAGAAAAAGAATAAAACAGGGCTCTTCTATGCACCTAGAAGAAAGAGATCCCCCAAACCTCAAATTACATAGAAGGTAAAAGCTAAACAAAACTGAGAGAGAGCAAGGGAAGGGGAGACATTGTCCAAAAGGAAATGTACTTTTTACCTGATAGGACACTGTAACCCTTCTGTATATCACCTTCACAATAACAATAAAAAAAATAAAAAAGAAATAAACAAGAGTAAGTGCCAGGAACAGGCTTCCTGTGGAAACAACTTCAGAGGATACAGGAGAGAGGCAGTGACATCATGGTGCATCCTGGTTAGGAAGGAAAGCACCAGAGGAAAGGACTAGCAGTCAAGGGAGACAGGTTTAAAGCGGAGAGGGTGGAAGGAGTCATGGAGGATGGTTATGAAGGAAGAGAGGCTCACATTATGGAGGAAGATAGAAATAAGAAGGGCAGTGTAGAATCCTATACCACAAAAGAAAATAGCAAAAGAGGGCTGGGAGGTTGGCTCCGTGGTAGAGTGCTTGCCTCATATGCATGAAGCCCTGAGTTTGATTCCTCAACACCACATAAGCAGGGAAAAAAAGCCGGAAGTGGAGCTGTGGCTCAAGTGACAGGGCACTAGCCTTGAGCTGAAAAGCTGAGGGACAGTGCCCAGGCCCAGAGTTCAGCCACCATAACCGAAAAAAAATAAATAAGGAAAATAGGAAAAAAAAACAAACAACCAAGGGACAGACAAGGGTCCCCCCTCAAGAACAATGTCTAAGCCCCCTGGGGCCAAAGTCCTCCCATCCTGAGACAGAGGCCCCCATGTCTGCATTTCTTTCACTATAGGACAGGAAGCTGACCTGTTTGTTTGGGTTTCCCAAAAAAGCAGAGCATGGTTGAGAGTAGAGAGAGGTGAGCCCAGGACACAGCAGAGGGAGCAAAACAGAAGGCAAACTGAGCACAGGATGTGTAGCACCTGAAGAATCATCTAGAATGTTTCTCAGAACCATTCTTCTAACAGATAAGAGACTGCGGCACATATCTCTGGGCTAGTCCCAGGTCCTGGACAGGGTTAGATAGGGGAAATGACTAAGGGGGTGGTAGCAGAAAGGTGGGGCTAGGGGTATGTCAGACCCCAGTGCAGGGGTGGCTTGAGTGCCTGAGTGGCCAAGCAGAAGGGGTCGGCTGGAAGATGGAAGGCTGTGATATTGTTTTACAGTGCTTGGCCTCAGAACGACAGCAATGATGGACAGTGGGTCATTAGTCCTAGGAAATGGCTGAGGTATACTTTCACAGGGACCAAGTGGCCTACTGGGGGAGGCTCAGAGAAGAGCAGTGGGCCTTAAAGCAAGACCTCACCAGACTGCAGCTGACCTGGGGAACCAGCACATGTGGGGCAGGGCAAAGAGCACAAGCTCACCTCCCAACTAAGAGGGCAAGCTTGGAATGAGCTAGAATGCTCCTCAGAACCACCCCTTCAATAGATGCAGGCTGGCTTCACCTTAGCCCTAGTAATGTATTCTTTACATTACTCTATCTACACACCCGAGCAGACCTGACCAAGTAGAATAGGGGACTTCCTGGGACACAGCGTTAGAAACGTGAATCCACTGCCCAGGTGAGATTTCTCATACCTACCTGCAGTGGGCTAAGGAGTGGTTCCCAGACACAGGTCCACAGAGACCTCACACTGTCAACTTATTTGAAAGGAGGATTTTTGCTGATGTAAACCAGTAAGGATTTTATTTCAGGGTAGAGCCCTAATCCAATGATTGGTGTTCTTGGCAGCCACATGAAGACAGAGGTCAAGATGTGAATGGTGAAACCACAAGCAAAGGACACCAGAAGCCCCAGCAACTTGAAGAAGCAAGAACAGAACCTCCCTTGGAGTCTTCAAGAGAAGCAGGGCCCTGATGAAATATTGATCTCCGACTTCTAGCTTTCAGAACTGAGCCAATAATTTCAGTTGTTTTAGGCCATTCACATTGTGTTGATTTGTTCTGGCAGCCTGGGAACCTAATAGAATACCTCGGTCCATCAAAAGTGCGCCTGGCAGGAGGCAAGCACCGTTAAGTGGGGGGGGGGGGGACTCTTGAGCCAGGAAGCAGAAGACCCACTTTCCACCTCTGTCACGCCTCCATTTGCACACCTCCAGCCCTGGGGAACTCACTACTTCCAGGAGAAAACTACTTCTGTCCTGGACAGCTCACACAGTCCAGGCCCTTTCTCCCCCGTGACCTAAAATATCTGTGCCTCCGTGATCTCAGCTCCCAGCCTACTCCTGCCAGTCCGGCTTCTGCTAAAGCTTCCCGCAGGCCACTCAGCCCCAGTTCTTTTAAGAAATAATATAACTTACTCGAAATACAACAATGAACCAGAATATGCAAATCATCTTATCAGCTGTACTCCATAAAGACAATCTATCCCTGATTAGCATATTTCTCTGACTCTATTTTCATCAGGGATTCACAAAACTGGCACACCCAGAGCTTGTAGCATCCATAAGGGCATTTGGGGACAGCCACTAAGGCTGAGTGGGCACAGCAGACCCAAATCCAAGAAGTAGGGTCCCTGCAATAGTACCCGAGTGTGGCTTGGCCATGGGGGGGAGCAGGGAATATTGGGGAGGAGGGGAGCAGGGTGATGGCAGGGTAGTATTGGAGCTGTAGAAGGAGAGAATGAAGCTAAGCGCTCTCCCTGAACAGCAGTAGGTGAAGCAGAGCCAGAAATACCAACCTAGAACTCAGCATGTCACAATTAGCTCTCACATTCCTGGGCTTAAAGACACACACACACAGACACACACACACACACACACACACACACACACACACACACGAAGTCTGGCAGCTTCCTGAGGTGGAATCAGGGCAGGCTTCCTGAAGGAGGTGTGCCTGTAAGTCAGGCAGCTGTGACAGTCTGGGGGAGAAGAGGTGACAAAAAAAAAAAAAAAAAAGCTTCAGAGCTTGTTCAAGGAATGAAGGCATGTCAGTGTGGCTGGGTGAGAATGAGCATGTGTGCGGAAGTAGGGGCCGAGCAGGGCAGTGCGCTCAGCCTCCGTGAAGGTTCTGTTCTTGAGTTGATTTCTCCCCATGAAATGGAGCATTTATGGTGGTCCTCAAGCTTCTCTATGCATGAGGTGTCAACTCAGTCTATTCAACATGCACCCCAGCTTGTCGGTGTCCCAGCACCCCGGCATCCTTGCCCATGTCCTGCTCTGTTCCACATGTGGGACCAGAGCCAGGGCTGTGCCCTTGGACGTACGTGGTGACGAAGGGGGGGAGGGCATTCACAACCTCCCCTGGGGAACCATCACACTTCTTGCTTTTCTCGATTATGGAAAACGGTGTGGGTGTCATGACAACATATTAGGTTATGCCAGAAATACTGGCAATTTAAGTTCATCTGGAAAGACGCACTGGGGAGAGAAAACCAATTTCGAGTCTCCATCAAGGCACAACGTGGCAAAAATGAAAGGCTAGGAATTTATCAGCAATTACCTCTGTGGGCAGAGCAGTGACTTCTGGGGCTACCCAGCCTCTCTCTGACCCTCTCTGATCCTGCAGGGAAAGCGGCCCTCATATCATCTCAAGAGTGAGCACACGGGGTTCAGCCCCAAGAGCTCACCAGAAATAGAATTGTGTCCTTGCCGGGGCGAGGTGGGGGGTGGGGGTGTCATTTGCAAAGGTGCTCCAGAGATGGAAGGGGTAGTTCATTTTGTTTTGGAAAAGCAACCATGAGTTTCAGACAGAAGGTTTAAAAAAAAATAAAACTTTCTAGAGGCAAATCAGATCAAGGATGGAAGATCTTTGAGATATTCTAGCACCCTACCTCGGGCTAAATTAATGCCCACAAATCCAAAGATCCAGACCCGCAACTAGGTACACAGCATACTGGGTTCTGCACACCCTTCGCCTCTGTCTTCCTTATCTCTTTCTAGAAGAGTCCATGTTCACGAACAGTAAGATTCATGAGTTGCGCCGTCCCAGAGCACAGAGACAGTGCCAGGTGCCCTGTGTTCCCACCTGGCAGGACCCCTGTTGACTAGACAGTACCGTCATCCAGACAGAAACACGCATATTCCTCAATACCCAGAAGGCCGGCTGACATCTGTTGTTATCCTGCACATTTGGGTTGACTTGTACCAGATTTGACTGCCCTGGAAGTGGACTTTGGGGACTCATGCACACTTAGAATGACATATTTCCACACACATGACTTTCATTAGCTTGGCATAAATTCTGGCCTCCCTTAGGCGTGTGCAAAGCAAACAAATGCAAATGTAAGAGCCGTTGACTTCCTTCCCCCGTTTTGCCTTTCTAGGTTCTCCATACTCTACTCTGGGGAGCACCTCACCTTTGTCCCCTCCTTCCTCCTGAAGCCTAGAGTCCATTCCCAAAGCAGGTCCTGCAGTATCAACGTCCCCACTGCCAGCTCCCAGTGGCCTTGTGGTCTCTTGGAACCAGCCTTGCCACAAAGATGCTCTACTGACTTCCTACCCTGCCCTGCTCTGCCCTGCCCAGCCTAGGGGTAAGTCAGGGGCTTCCTGCCACACAGTTTCTCCCTCTTGGCCTCAGAAAAGCCACCATGGTGGCAGGGGAACTGGTGGCCTTAGAACTAGAACTGCTCTGAAGCTCTCAGGAGTAATCATCATCTCCTTTGCATTTAAAAGGAATTCATGGCTAAATTCTACTGATTTCTACTGTTAATACCTCCATTTTACGTGGTGTTTTGAGTCTTAACTTTTGAGTTTTAAGTTTTGAGTCTCAGAAAATACAACCAAGTGTGTTAAAGAATAAAACATTTGGGGGCTGGGAAGGTGGCTCAGTGGTAGAGTGCTTGCCTTGCATGCCTGAAGCCCTGGGTTCGATTCCTCAGCACCACATAAGCAAAAAGAAAAAAGCCGGAAGTGGTGCTGTGGCTCAAGTGGTAGACCGCTAGCCTTGAGCTGAAGAGCTGAGGAACAGCACCCAGGCCCAGAGTTCAGGCCCCACAACTGGACCCCCCCAAAAAAAGAATAAAACACTTAAACAGCCAGATGCCAGTGGCTCATGTCTGAAATCCTATCCACTCAAGAGGCTGAGAGCTGAGGATCTCGATTTAAAACCAGCCCCATGCAGGAAAGTGTGTGAGACTCTTAGTTCCAATTAATGAGAGGGAGGAAAAAAAGTAAACAATTGGATAGAAATTTTCTCCTGACAGCCAGAAATGTGGTTGCTGAGGTCAGGCCCAAGTTGTGTTCACTGTAGTATTCACGTACCCATGGCATAGAAATGGTGCCTGTATAATATGTGGCAAAGGGAATTCAATTCAAGACTGTTAGCCATGGAAGCTAAAGACCCTGCCCTATTTTCTCTATACTCAGTTGCTAACCTGGGGTACCGAGATAAACCTGATGACAGCACAGGGGTGCCATGTCCTCCTTTCCTCCTCATCCAGCAAGGCCCAACTCTAACACCTCCTTCAAGATATTACCCCAAAGCCCCCTTGATGCCCCTCAGAACCTACCACTGCCTGAGTGAGGCCAGTGACCCCAGCACAACACCTACTAGAGGCCAGATCTTGGGCATGCAAGAAATTTATCAGATGTGTTCCTTGGGGAAAGAGTTGCTACAGAAAAGGATCATTCTAGGCTGAGGACAAGCTATGCTCTGAAAGTGGGGGATGCTAGACCCCCTTCAGGAAAAATGAGAAGGGGATTGGAGGGGAGGGGCGGAAAAGAAGGGAGGAGGGGGGATTGGAAGACTTCTTGGTGGAGGCTCCATCTGAGCAAAGTGTGCAAAGCTAGAAGGAACAATGATGGAAACTCAGTGGTTCTGAGTTGGGATGAATATCAGAGAAAAATCACTAGCAAATCAGGAGGAGTTGGGCTAAGGTATTAACAGACTGAGCTTGGCTGAATTCCTTAAACATTTATACCCTTAGTTTGCTCATCTGCAAAATGGGATCAATAAGATCATCCCTCCCCAGTGGCTCTCATACCTTAGACTTACAAATATGTGCTGGAATACATAAGTACATAACATCACCCTGCCTCCCCCATAATCTGCATGCGTGTGTGTGTGTGTGTGTGTGTGTGTGTGCGCGCGCGCACGTGCGTGCGCAAGTGCCTGCAGACATAACACCATTCTCCTGGGGAGAGTAGATCCATAAAACATCAATTCAGTTATTCTAAGATTAACTAGACACAAGTTGCCACTCATAGTTCTGAAAATCTGACCCCTTTTTCTTAGTGGGAGCTCATTTCTATGTCTCTCTACTTTTTTGTTCCCCTCAACAGGAGGTGGAATCCTTAAGGGGAGGGCCCAAATTAGCATCTCCAGCCTCTAGGTTCTAGCTAGGTAAGTGATTTGTGAAGCAAGAAGAGTTGGCCAGGCTACCTCGCACTCAGCCTGTTTTGCTGTTAATCGTGCAGTAAGTAGGTCGATGGGCTTGGGGGGACCCGGATGGCCTCATCTGAGGGGAGAACAGGGGTGCTTGCAGAGTCATAAGAATGAAATCCATCAAGAAGGAAGGCTCCTCCAGCCCAGCTACTTCGCACTTACGGCATCCCTGGGACCCGTTGGGCTTCCTGGGCGCATTAACTACAAGCTGCTTGACCACTCAACAAGTCCTTTATGACATTCCCAGGCTCTCCGACTGGAATAATATTAATGAAAGTTTCATGCCCTGATAAATAGTTCATCAGGAACCAAGGAGGGTGATGGCCTCGTACTCTCCCAGACAGCCCGCCGAGATCCCTGAGGCTTATTGGTCTCTTTCCCTCCTTCCATCAATCACCCCAGGCCCTCAGGCCCCCGGGCCCACCATCTGCCCTACCTTTCCAGCCCCTGCCCCTGTGCCTTAGGCAGACCCTGTAGCTTCTCAGCTGAACCATGGCAACGGGCTCCTCACAGCAGGAGTTTCCTCCTGCCAACTCCCACACTGCCATGGAGTACCTGGGAACTTTTCGTGCCCTTTCTTAGATGCCTACAATGGCTCCCCACAGCTCCACTTCCACCTGAAGTTCACCTCCTTGTGATCCTGTGGAACCTTTCACCCTCCTCTCCCATCACTCTGATTCCTGCACACTTTCCCACTAGCACAAGGGCTTCCAAACTGCAGATTCAATCCTATTCGGTCACAACATCAATTTAGTAGGCCTTGAATAGGAAGTGTGTGTGTGTGTGTGTGTGTGAGAGAGAGAGAGAGAGAGAGAGAAGAGAGAGAGAAGGCATAAGCCCTAAGGCCTAAACACTATTCCTTAGCTTTTTTCACTGCTGGCACTCTACCACTTGAACCGTAACTCTACTTCTAGGTTTTTGGTGGTTAATTGGAGATATACATCTTAGACACTTCTGACCATTCTGGCTTCAAATCTTGAACTATGACCCTCAGGTCTCAGCCTCCCAAGTAGCTAGGTGCAAGCCAACAACCTCCCGGCTTAAGTAGGAATTTTTGATGAAATAAAATAGGACTGTATTGTACATAGAAAATTTTAAGTTCATGAAAATTCTGTTTTAGGTATATGTTTTTAGTGTGTGTGTGTATGTCTGTGTGTGCGCGTGCACACGCGCGCGTGCATGTATATTACCATATCACATCCCCAAATTCACAAACAGAAAAGTTCGGTAAGTGTTCTTTGCCTAGTCTAGATACCTGGTTTCTCTCCGTTGGTCTGGGCTCAACATTCCTTGCCCATACTTTTCCTTTCATAATTCCTTTCACATGAAGTCCTTCTCCTCCTTCCCAGCTACCTCTATCCTTCCATCCATCCATCCACCTATCTGTCCACCTACCCATCCACCCATCCACCCGATCGTAGGCATTCTTCCTGTCTCTTAGCTAGTTTCTCTCATGGGATGAGTGTATTGACTTGGGTAGACACCCCAGAAAACACAGGTGAAGAAATGGAGACTTGAAACAGGAATGAAAGCCAACCCAGGGTCCTGTGGCCCAGGAACTCTGAGAGCTCAGTCCCACTGCCATCTTCAGCCACCAACCCATCAGTTGCTGCAGATGGAAGGGCATAAGAGATATGGAAGGATAGCTACAGTGACAGCTCTAAGGGCTGAAGATAAAGGTGGCTTCCCACAGGAAACCTGCCCTGCGCTCCTTGTCTTCTGCCTACACAGGAGCACACAGGTGCACACAGGGCCACCAAGAGGAGACACTCCGGCTCTGTTTGTGCAAGGCACCTTCCTCTCTCCTTCTTCCTGCCTGAAACTCACTGACACATTTTTTAATAGCCACCATTCTACACCAACTGCTATCCATTTATTCAGTTGGAGCCCCATTTTAGAAAGTTTCTATGTCAGTTTCTACATCTGTTTCCCAACCGGAATGTAAGCTCCTTAAAGGGAGAACCCAGTTGTTCAATACCCACACTTTCTTCTTCCTGGAAACAGATCCCTTCTTGTCCATCCTCCACTCCACCGCCCTGTCACAGTGACAGGCAGAGGTGGAGCTGACCGCCACAAGTCCACTGAGGCTCATCATGAGCACTTTTATGTTCTGTATTAGGGAAGAGAAACACCCTTTTTTGCTGGCATTGCTAAGAACTGTAGTTTCCATCCTCTGCTACCCAGAGAAATGAGGTAAGAGAACACAGCCAAAATGGAGGAAAGGAGATGAGAGGGTCAAAGACTAGATTACATCTATAACCGTCTAGTTCAGCCTGCCCAAAGTATCCAAAAGATCCAGCTTGGATCTTCTTTCCCTGAATTTCTTGATTGCAATTTCTATCACTTGCAACCATCTCTTCCAAGGAAGCCTTCCTTGTGAGTCCTCCTCCAGAGTTGGGGTACATAACTCCTGGGTGCCTCCACCTGCCCCAGTCCTCAGTAGGGAAAGGACAGGGTCTAGAGAAGGACCTACCTCCCATTTCCCAGCTGCTTACAGGGAGCATCAGGCCACTGGCAGGCAGACACAGTGACACTGATCCAGTCCTCTTGGTGACCTCCAAAACAGATACTTTGGGGAGTCACACACACACACACACACAGAGTGGGTGGCAATGAGCACAGAGGACATGACTGTAAAAGGAGGCCAGAACTGCAGCAGGTCTGGCTTGTCTGGGTCAACCTAAAAGGAACCCTGGGTTCTAACACGGGGGCCTTGGAACTTGCCAGCTATTAACCCAGATTCTGCTCCAGAGAGGCTCCGGTGCAGGATGCTTCTCCAGGTGGCCTCGGCTGACCCAGTTCTCCCCTCTTCTCACTCACAGTTCCCAAGACTAACTGGAGAGAGTGCTGGAATGCAGCATGCTGACACAGGCAGGAGTGGACAGAATAGCCAGGCTCTGTTCCTGACCTCCATAAAACCAAGATGACCTTCAATACTTCCGTCTAGTGTGCCACCCTCCCCTTTCCCTGGGCCATAAAACCCAGGGTAAACTGCCTCTGGGGTTCCTGAGCTACAGGGAATATGGAATATGCTCAAATTTTATCACTCTTGAACAGCTTTCTTGCTACCATAGTCCCTGTTACTATTTTTCTCTTTGTGTGTGTGTGTGTGTGTGTGTGTGTGTGTGTGTTAGTACCTCAAGGCCTTGATGCTGCTGCTGTACCACTTGAGCCATTCCTCTAGTCCTGCTTTCTGTTGGTTAGTAGGAGATGAAGTCTTTCAGAAGACTTCCCACCCCTCCCCCCACTTCCCGGCTTAAAAATTACAATCCTGTCAGGCACCAGTGGCTCACGCCTGTAATCCTAGCTACTCAGGTTCCAAGATCTGAGGATCACGGTTCAAAACCAGCCTGGGCAGGAAAGTCTGTGAGATTCTCCAATTAAGCACCAGAAAACCAGAAGTGGCACTGTGGTTCAAAGCGGTAGAGCACTAACCTTGAGCTGAAGAACTCGGGACAGCTCCCAAACCCAGAGTTCAAGCCCTAAAACTGCCCCCCCCCAAAAATCATAAGCCTCTGAGTTTTCGGCCTTCTGAGTAGCTAGAATTACAGGTGTGAACCATGGGTGCCCAGCTCCCTGCTACTTATCTCTAAGTAACAAACCCACTTTGCATTACTTCGGTAGTTTTCCATATCACTACATTCTGACAGGGATAGAAGGGCTCCCCTTGGAAGCAGTGGCTAAAATGTCTATAAGCAAGCATGGAGCCAGTGTCACCCCAGAAGCTCTATGTCAGAACCAGGGAATGACGAATATGTTTGCCAGCCCTGGGAGTAGCCAGGTTGGCCTGTAGTCACACAACTTTAGAAGCTGGGCTGGTGCTGCTCCCACAGCCCAGGTACATAGCTAGAAAAAGGTCAGGTTCACTATTATAGTTAGACTCTATAGTTGAAGGATTCAGGTACCCCTAGCATTCCCTACATTTCCCACCACCATTAACCAACCTCATCAGGGTTTTCTCACTGAGAATTCTCCAGTGCTCAGGAGATCTTGGGTAACGGAGTTCTTGTATCTTCAGTACCATAGAACCTTAAATAGCAACATCAAGAAACTGGGTATGGTAACTCATGCCTACAATCCCAGCTACTTCAGAGGCTGAGATAGGAGAATCATTAATTCCAGGTTGGCCCAAGCAAAGTTAGAGAGACCCCATCTCAAAAACAAAATACAGAGCTGGAAAGGTGGCTCAGTGGTAGAATACTTGCCTTGCATGCATGAGGCCCTGGGTTTGATTCCTCAGCACCACATAAACAGAAAAAGCCAGAAGTGGCACTGTGGCTCAAGTGGTAGAGAGCTAGCCTTGAGCTGAAGAGCACAGGGAGAGAGCCCAGGCCTAGAATTCAAGCCCCATGACCAACAAAAACAAAAACAAAATATAAACAAAAGGGCTGTGGGTGTGGCCCAATATGTACAGCACTTGCTATATATATATATATATATATATATATATATATATATATATATATATATATATATATATATATGGTCCTGGGTTCAATCTCCGTTACCACAAAAAAAAATACACACACACATACCAACAACTACTGTAAGGTGAATCATCCCAGAAGCCACATTTTGGAATATGGAGTACTGGGATCTTTATTATACAGTTAACAGGCTACAGGCAGCCAGTTTTTACAAAAGCCTGCAGTCCCCAAATACATATAACAAAGCTAGGAAACAGGCTAGAGAGAAAGAAAGAACAAAAACAATACCAACAAAGCCAATTTAGCTCCAATGGAGAGCTGAATTGGGACACCATGATGACCCAAGATGAGCCAGGAGACAGGACACAGTAGACGACCACAGAGACACACGTGGCATAGTGTAATGGCATCTAGGCTGGTCTAGGCCTAAATAGGGTCTGAGCAGGGGGGCAGGTCCACAGGAAATTCTCTGCCCACCCCTGCCTCCAGGGCCTCGGGCACGCCCACCACCTGAGAGGCAGGTGATGGGCAGGGAGTGGTTCCCTCCTGCAGCATGAAGACAAGATGCCAGACCCTACCATCCAACCATGTGGCCAATACATCACTGGCCAGACCTAACCTCCTTACTTGACAACAAACACCACTGACAGTAATAATAAAAGATATGCTAGTATTACCTTGTGCTTCCTACATGCTAGATGCTGTTTACATACTTCATACACACCTGCTTATCTCATCCCCATACCAGCTCTGGGTGATGGGTACCATGATTATCCTTCTTTTATAGATAAAGAAATGGAGACGCAAAAGGTTAAATAATTCACTCCTACTCATCTATCTAGCAAATGGCAGGCCAGGATATAAACCAGGTAATCTGGCTCCATGAGCAATACTTGCTCTGAGCAGAAGAGGGTTCCCATGGCAGGTCTGAGACTGCACACTCCGAAAGGCCTCCTAGGGAGGTGGCCTTGGCAGGCATCCGGGAACTTGGGTTATACTAAATACCTACTTGGCTTTGGAAATGTGAAATTTCAGGAATGTGCCAGTCAGTGGGTGCTACACGGTCAGTTCTGACAAAACCTCAGACACCGGGGCTCTAATGAGTTTTCCCAGGAGAATGCATTTGACACGTGCTGTCACCCTCAGCTGCTGGGGAATTGAGTGTCCAGTGGGATTCCCCAGGAGAGGCCTCTTGGAAGCTCACACCTGGATTCCTCTGGATGCACCCCACCCCCATGCACCTGTCGCCTTTGATTTTGCTTTCAGTCCTTTGGCTGTAGTCAATTGTAACCAAGAATGCAACCATTGGCCTAGTTGTGTGAGAGCTCACTAGAGAAGCATTAAACCTGGAGATAGTCTTAGGGATCATAACACATCCTCAAAAGTCTGACTAGTCATCTGAAAGAATAGCATAGAAAGCTGAACGCTGGTGGTTTACACCTGTAATCCTTGCTATTCAGGAGGCTGAGATCTGAGGACTGCAGTTCAAAGGCAGCCCAGACAGGAAAAGTCTGAGACACTTTTATCTCTGATTAACCATAAAAAGTAGGAAGTAGAGCTATAGCTCAAGTGGCAGAACACCAGTCTTGAGCAAAAAGAGTTCAGGGACAGCACTCTGGTCCAGAGTTCAAGCTCTAGTACCATCACCAAAAAATAAAAAGGAATGGCATAGAAAGTCTTGGCCCAGCTGTGTTGGGGTGTGTTTTTCTCAACCCCCTATATACAGTGGACATAAGACTATACCTCTGTTAACTGTAATTGCCTTAAAGTAGGTTGTCCAGCACTGGGAGGCTGGCATGGGGACCAGAGCTGACAGCATTCTTGCAAGACTGTCACACCCATCTGGGGATCTTGTCAGAAGTGAGTCCTCTATGATCAGTAGTACCAGCAGTGTTGCTATATTTAATGGGGGAAAGTGAGACCCTGGATGCTTTGATCTCAAGGACCAGAACCTAGGTCTGCTGATCTTCCCCAGAGGGCAATGCCAGGCACAGAGAGTGCGAGGGCCAGGGAGGGTCTGTTGTTGCTGAGATCTAAGGAATATTCAATATTCTTGGTGTGATACAATCGACTCTTGAATGAATGGAACAATTGTTAAGCGATGGTCTGGGTTATTCAGGGATGCTAGAAAAGTCGGACACTGTCGTAGGATGCCCACACTGAGGAAAAGACCGTCAAGGACTGAGCTATGTAATACGAGCAATGCTCAAGGGGAGGCTAGGTGACTTCCTCCTGGGAATTCCTGCCTTGTAGCACCTGACATACTATGATACCTGATATGTACCTGTTCATGCCAGACAAGCATGTTCTCTAGCTCGCCAATCTTCCTCTTCATCATTCTCTTCCAGAGAAAGCCCCAGCCCAGGAGATGAGCAGGCCACCGGTGAGAGAGAGGAAGAGGGCTCTAGAAAGATAGTCTCATGTTTGAGTTCAGTTTTGTCCCCGTACTAGCTGTAATAATGTGGCAAGTTCCATAACCCCCTGCCTCTCTGCTCCTGTGAGTGTGAATACCAGGGCTAGGAGATTGCATGAATCTGCACCTGTCCCCAGCCTGGCACCACAAGCTGTACCCTACACCCTGCAAGTGAGTGCAGGGTGTACCAGTTTTATGAATAGGCCACCTACTTTCCATTCCTCACTCCACCAACAGGAGGGAGAATTAGGTTAATTACATTGAGAAGAAATACAAGAGGGTAATAAGATCTCCGATGGCATCTTTTGTTCACAAGTTAAATAAATCTAAAAGTTCTTACCCAAATGATGTTAAGATTTGACCTCCTTTCCTTGAGTGTATGGCCATTCATCATGGAAAAGGTCCCAATTATTCAAAGACAACTTCTCTTATATAAAAATGAATACACCTTTATATTATTAATAAAAATGTTCACTATTTATTAAATGTTTGAAGGATTTTTTTCCCTCCAAGGAAGTTCACAATAACAAAGAGACTACCTTTAATAATTTATGACTCTTCTAAGTTTCCCTGTCTCCCCCTCATACCCTATTCTTTCATGAGGGACATTCATTTGCAGATTTACCATCACCAGGATGTATATCTGTCACTTATCATTATTTAAAAAATGCATTCTATGTCTCAACAGCACCCTCACACTAGCTGCTTTCAGAGGAGGAAGACTATGGTGAGATCTTAGGGATCCTTTCCAGGCCCAATTCTGCCACCAGGTAGCCTTCCTTTCCCTTCCCTCTGGGGCTTACGTTTCCTCCTCCATGAAGTGATGAATCTGGATAGAGCAGGGGGTTCCAAACAGATTATCAATCGAGGATCCTTTCAATAGCCAGCTTCCCAGGCTCCACACCAGCCTGCAGCATGGGCTTCTTAAAAGTGAGGCCTGGGAATCTAAATTTAGCAAGACTTATCTCTCCCTACCACCTCCCACCCCCTAAGAGATTCAGTCTTGTGGGCAGCCATAGACACTGTAGTGGACAATCTTTAAGTTCCTTGCAGAGTTGATATTCTACTTTGTACATGATGACCTCCTAGAAAAGAGATCCAGCAATGATTTTAATCATTTCCCAATTTCTAGGTCTGAGTTATTTTCCTAAGTCTGATGCTTTAAATGGGTCATGCTGGCTATCATCTCTCTTCATTCACAGGCATCAACAGAAAACAGAGAGAGCCCAAAAGAAGGCCCACATCCTGAAGGTCCATTACAAAGAGAAAGATGTTTCAAATTCAGGTCAGTTTCAAAGGTCCATTTCTCCTGATTCATCCCTCCATGATGAAAGGCAGGGCTGGGTGGGTTTGATTTAAATCACACTGCTTAACCTCACCAGTCATGACAACTCAATTTGGCCAATTTTTCTCCCACAAAAGATGGGCTCTTTTTCTAGAAATATAGCTTGAAAGCCTACTTTATAGCTTAGAGACAAATGTAGCTTTCTCCTTTGTTTAAAAAAAAAACCTGTGATTTTTATTAGAATCCAAGCACCCTGGAATGTCAATGCTAAAAAAAGAAAAGGGGGGGGAAACTTGGTGACCTAGAGGTCACCAAGTTTCTGTACACCAGCCCCCACAGAGGCATCAATGAGAGACCTGTGAATATGGCTGGGTGAGAAGATAGGAAGAGGGGAGGCTCTCCACACCTCCAGAGAGCAACTTCTTTCTTGCACCCCAGTCTCCACCTTGACCCAGTCCTTCCCAGGATCCACACCCACAAAAGAACCCTGGATGACTCTTTCATTTGCTTTCACCCAAACTGACCATAGTAGTAGGACACAAGCAACAGCCAGAGGTGAACACTGTTCCCCACACACAAGCCCAGGGCTGAGGTTCCAGTCACTTCAACATGAGATTAACAGCAGGGTTTGTTGTTTGTTTGTTTTGCTTTGTTTTGGGCTGACACTAGGGTGTAAAACTCAAGGCCTGAGGGCTGTCTCTTCCCCTTTTCATTTAAGGATACATGTCTACCACTGGAGCCACAGCTCCAATTCCTGCTTTTTGGTGCTTAACTAGAGATAAGAGTCTCATAGACTTCCCTACCCTGGCTGGCTTCAAACTGTCATCCTCAGATCTCAGCCTCCTGGTTGGCTAGAATTACAGGAATAAGCCACCAAGTGCACGTGGCAGAGACACACAGTTTTAAGAGGTTGCAACAATAGTATTGTCAGTCTGTGTTTCTATCTCCAGGAAAAATGAACAGGACAAGGACTTGGATTAATGATTTTTATTTTCCATTTTCCTAAGCAATGTGATGCGTTTTCAAAAATATGAATAAACTTTACAACCATAAACACATAGGAAGCCCTTGGAAAGGGGCACTGGGGGACTATCAGGAAGACAGTGGAAATCATTCTCCTTGCTTTATTTCTGCTAAATAACAGAACCATCCATCACAGATATGTTCTCCAACAATGAGCACTCACACTCACATCAACTAAACATATACAGAGATTGTCACTGACTTCGGTGAGTGTTCTGTGGGGGTGGCCTTGTCACAGCCCATGTTCCAGGTGCACTGTCCTCGGAGAGTCCAGGGGTGGTCCTTGCAGCATCACCTCTGTGGATGGCACCTCCATCTCTATTTTTCACTCATTTGTTCATTTAAAAAAATTTTTTTACCTAGTTTGGTCCTGTTTCCCCAGGAATCAAAACCACCATCTCCTTTGTCTCAATTGGACAATTAATGATAATGATGATCATAAAAACCTTCCAAGGCAAGGAGAATGTTTTGTGAACCATGCTGGGTTTTTTTTCCATTTGCTTGTTTGTGTAGTGGTTTTAAGTTACTAGTTTTCTAATCATACCTTTTAGTGAAAACTACTTGACCAAAAAAATCTGTCACAGAATTTTGAGTTTAATGAGAATACACACACACACACACACACACACACACACACACACACACACACACAGAGGTTAGAAGGCAGCGTATCATAATGGAGCCATGCGGCCTGGCTTTGCACTGGCTAGCTAGCTAGCTAGGTGCCTGAGGCTAAGTCCTTTCATTTCTGTGTAACCCCAGTCTCCTCTTCTTTAAAGTGAAGATCAAAACAAGGTACTCGCTTCACAGGGTTAACTCCATGTATATTTTTTTAAGGACTTAGAATTGTGCCTGGCTCAGAAATAAGAACAACATAATTGACAAATTTTTAAAATACCTTTGCCAGCCCAAAAGTTAATGAGGTCATCAGCAAAATCCCAGATAGAGGGGAACACTACAGGACAAATGACCCAGTTTCATCAACAAATAAATTGCAAGGATCAAGAAAAAGGAGGGATGGTGAGAGATGAAGAGAGAGTCAACAGATGGAAAGATGCTTTGCCTGATGCCTAGGAAAAAAATCTTTTGTCCCTATCTGAAAAACAAACAAAAGCAAGAAGGGCTGGGTATATGTCTGAAGTGGTAGTGCCATTGGCAAATGAGAGGTCTTAAGTTTGAACCCTTGTACAGTCAAAATATTTTAAAATGATGGAAATTCCAGCATATCTACAGTATGGATGGACCTTGACAACTTCATATTAAATAAACTAATTACCAAAAGACCCTTACAGGAGGTACTTAAACTAGTTAAATTCACATTTAAATTCACCATGAAAATTCAGTATTTAATGGATCTGAAGTTTTGGCTTAAGATAATGAAAGAATTCCCAAGATGGATTGTGGTAATGGTTGCATGACATATGAAGGTGCTTCATGCTGTGAAATGGTACTCATTAAAATGGTCAAGATGGTAAGTTTTATGTTTTTTATCACCTCTCACAACTTTTTTAAAAAGATGCTTAAGACTGATTCATGTAAATTTAACAACTCTGTACATTACCTCTATCTTAACAATAAAGTAAATTTAAAAAGATGCTTAAGATACAAATCAACCAACCCAAAATCTGTGTACCTGATTCAAATGCAAACTTTTAACAATTTTTTAACAATTTTTAACAATTGGGAATTGTCATAAATGAGACGATTGGAAATTTGAACTGACTGCATATTTTATGATGTCGAAGAATTGATATTGGTTTTGAAATGAGTGTGATAGTGTTTTTATGAATCATCTTTTAGAGATACAAGTAGAGACATTTACAAACAGAACTATGTAATGTGTCAGACTAATTTCAAAATAAAAGGGGAGTGGAGGAAGTGGATGGGGTTCACCAAAGAACAAGGTTGGCCATGAGTGATCATTTTTGAAGCTGGCTAGGGAATACCTGGGGATTCCTTGTACAGCTCTATGTTTCTGAGTCTCAATAATAATGTCAACCACTTGGTTATCATTGGAGAAAGAGCTATAAATTATGTCTATTAACACTGTTCTCAATGACCTAGTAGGAATCTACTGGATCTGATAACTACTTTTTTAGTTTACTCAGCTTCATTCTAGTTAGCTCTAGCCATGAGTCTTTCCTTCAGTCTAGTTTTGCTTTTTTGCTAGGGGCGGTGGGTGATTAGAGGGGTTAGGTTCTGTCCCTGAGCTTTTTTGCTCAAGGCTATCATCCTACCACTTGAGACTCTTTCTTTCATTTTTAAGGGGTGGTTAATTGTCAATAAAAGTCTCACCGACTTTCCTGCCTAGGCTGGCTTTGAACTACAATCCTCAGATCTCTGCCTCCTGAGGAGCTAGAATTATAGGCTTGAGTCACTGGTACCAGTTTTAGCTCTCTGTTTTCTTGGCTCTCATCTGATTGCTCATTTACTGAAGGCATTTCAGGCAACAGTAAATCATGTCACCCTTACAGAGTAATTTTCAGAAGAATTCATCATTGCATAGATAAAGACCTTGAGTCTTTGAGAATTTAGTGACTTAAGACAGCACACAGCCGAGTGAGGACTTCAACCTAGACCTGTAGTTAGACTTCTCTTCTATCTCTCCAAGCAATCCTCTCTGCTCCCAGCCTCCCTGAACGCTGGAGCAAGTCTGGCCTTCTCATACCCACCTCTTCCCCATCTCCTTCCTACAAGCCCTCCTCAAGCGGGCTGCCACCTCCCTGCCTTGTGTTCCCCAGGGGAGTGGAGTAGCCACTCATTTTCCAGTTGTACATTTTGAGGTGGTTGCTCCTTCCCAGACCTAGGATAGAAGAGCTGCCACCAAGTAGCCTTTTCTGGTGGCCAGCAGAGGCCACCAGAAACAGGTCTGAGAAACAGGTCTTTATCTCATGGTTCACAATCCTGGCTGCCTACTAAAACCACCAGACAAGCTTTGAAAATGACCAGTGCCAGGCTCAGGGACACTAATCTAAGGACAGCAGGGTGACCACTGGCAGTTAAGTTTGGTTAAACTCTTCAGCAGACAGAATTAGAGACTGCAACCTCACAGATAACAAATAGAACTCTTTAAGAAAAAAGGGTGAAAGACTATTAACATTGCCATAAATAAAACTGAACAAAAGAATTCACAATATCCATTGGTTGAAAAGGTAGATTAAATGAGAGCAAGATGTAAAGAAATATGCCTTTGAAGGTTGCCTGATAGAATCAGGAGTCATCATTGGCTACTCTAACTTCTCTTTCAAGCTATCTACTCAGAAGCCACCAGAAGAAGGTCACTCACTGCCCTTGTGTCTATGGCTGTGACCACATTCTCCCTGTCAGGCCTGAAGGGTCCTCAATGGTTTTCAATGCAGAGTCAGGCATGTATGTATATGCACACATGTGCACATACATTCACACACTATACACACACCCTTCATACACACACGCACCCTCCCAAGTCTCCATATGTATACTCAAGAGCCTGGTGGAAGCCATGGGAAAATATTATTCATCAACATCATAAATAGCTAAAAGTGTCTTTCTATCTAATCAGAAGGGCAGGGAATCTGCACATCATGCTATCCGTTAGCCCCAGGAGAAATTAGTTTAACACCAGTTGAACTACCAGCTATGTCTGCACAATTTACATGCTCAGCCTCCGACAGCATGGAGAGTCAGCATCTTCATCCCTATGTCACTTGTGAGGATTCATGTGAATGCTGGGTTTCAGTCTCTACATTCCATATAGACAGCTACACCCACCTCTCCCCTCAACCACACAGAATGGATGCTGACACAACTCCCACATTGAAAACACAGGCTTGTAGCATGGCATGGATAGGGGGAACACTCATGATATCAACAAGAAACGGATGCCTATTGTGCCCAGGCCCTGTGATGGGCCTGATGGAAACAGAACTGGGCACTATTTAAGGGGCATTCATTCTAAGCCCCTCCGCATCTGCCACATCTCTCCAACCCAGCCCTTCTTACCCCCCAGTATGTCACACCCAGGAACCCCTTAGAGGGCCCATGATGGGAGGAAGAAGAAATACTGTCTTGGGCATCGTTCATTTACTCAACGAACAGTTATAGAGTTCTTCCTATACACTGGAAAGTGAGAGCTCAATCATTTGCCAACCTAGAGCTTCTGCACTAGCAGTGAAAATAAGCTGAGCAGTGGATGGAAAAGTGTGGAGGGTGAGACCAGGAACCGAAGGCTAGAGGGATGAGCTAGACAGATGGAGGGGCTGAGATCAGAGCTGAGCTCTGAGGGGAGTATGGGGCTCACTTAGATCTGAGAAGAGAAGAAGAGCCCTGAAAAACACCTACATGATCACATGAGGATATATATACATGAGGATAGACAGAGGTCCTGAAAAGGAACTGGAAACTTATGTCCACTCAAACCCCTGCATTGTGGCTGTCCATGGCAGCATTATTTATAACTGCCCAAACTCAGGAGCCACCCTGGTCCCTTCCATGGATGAATGGGTAAATGACTAGTGGTATATCCAGACACTGGAATATTACTGTTAAGAATGAACCATTAAAACAGGGGAAAAAATCATGCCAGAAACTTAAATACACATTACTAAGTGAAATGAGCCAGCCTGGAAAGACTACTGTACCAATCTAATTATATCACTTTCAGGAAAAGGATTGGGGGGAGCTGGGGCTGGAACATGAGGAGAGGTTAGAGCAGTGGGGCTCCCACAGAATGTAAGGCAGCAAGAAAGACCCCAAGAGGGAAGAATGGCAAAGTGAGTACATAGAGGCAAGACTCTGAAGAGGATGTTGAAGATTTTGCTTTATCTTGAGGACTCTGTGAAGGCACTAGGCACTCCAAGCAAAGAGGGTGCTAACCGTTTACACTCTGTGTGTGTGTGTGTGTGTGTGTGTGTGTGTGTATACACGTGCGTGCGCATACATGTGCATGCAGGTAAAGTACTAGAGTTTGAACTCAGCACCTGGATGCTGCCCCTTAGCTTTTTCACTCAAGGCTGGTACTCTACTAGTACCTGCCCACCCCACCCCCCCCACTTTGTGTTTATGTGCCAGTACTAGAGCCTGAATTCAGAATCTCATACTCTTCTTTGGCTTTTTGCACTCAAGCCTGGTGCTCTACCACTTGCACTCTCCATTTCCAGATTGCTAGTTAATTTGAGATAAAAGTCTCATGGAGTTATCTGCTTGGGCTTGTTTTAAACCACAACTCTCAGAACTCATCCTTCTGAGTAACTAGAATGACGGGCATGAGCCACCAGTCCTGGGCCAACCTTCACTTTTGAGATCTGGTTCCCAGGTGAGAAATATTGAGGGGGACCTTTAGATGTGGGAGAGAGTTGGGAAGCCAGAGCAGCCCTTCCCCCTCAAGAGCTGGGCACTGGTGAATGAGTCTCCAGGAGGTATTAGAGGGGATTAGGGTTGAAGAAGAAAGTAAGACTGGCCTCTGGCCTACAGATATGCAAGGATGACAGGGACACATGCAGGAAAATGGGAAAAGGGGAAACACATAGTCAAAGTAATCACAGACACATAGACATCTTCTTCCCAGGCTTGCCCAGCCTGTAGTGCTGCCTTATTATAAAGAGAGAGAGAAAGAAGAAGGAAAAAACACAGTCAAGCCGATATTTTGAGTAATAAGTGGGCAAGTATTTCAACATTTAATTTATATGTCACTAGTTTCAAAACTCATTTTAAAACCTTCCTATAATCTTACCAGGTTTATGTACACTGACATTACAACACCCAAATTATTTCTGATCTAAAAATAATTACCCCGTATGTTGCTTTGCCTGAAAAAAAGTGTTGAAATTATTGGCAAGAAATATTCTTCCATTGCCAAAGAACAGGGAGCCAATTACTGATAGTGCCTTAACTCACTTCCCCAATTCTTCAGAAAACCCACTGGAGAGCCACACTTCCCAAGCTACTGAGGAATGAGGGGTTCCAGTAAGAGGGTGGAGCACAATGAAGGACCAAGGAAAGCTGACATGTGGGGAAATTCATGCAAGAAGGAATTCACTCTTAGGGGGTTGGTTAGCTGCCAGGCAGGTAGGGTGGCTGATAAAAGTCAGGCAGGTCCTTGAGTCAGGGTCAGTGATTGCAAACTGGTATCTCTTAGTCTACTCAGGTTCAAAATACACTGAAAGTCAGGCAATAGGGCTCATACCTACAATCCTAGCTCCTCGAGAGACTGAGATCTGAAGATCAAGGTTCGAAACAAGCCTGGACAAGAAAGTCCATTAGATTCTTATCTCCAATGAATGAACAAAAAGCCAGAAGTGGAAATGTGGCTCACATGATACATCATCAGCCTTGACTGGAAAATGCTAAGGGAGATAGCTCCCAGGCCCTAGTAGCTGTGCATGAACATCTATGCACACACATGCATATGCACATGTACACACATACACACACATTTAATTTGATCTACCCAGTGGTGTTCTTAAAAACTGAGCCAACATTTTCAAAATCCAAATTTCTGGCATCTGTTGCAAAGTTAGATCTGGCCAAAGTGGGTCATACTCCCTTGTGGTAAGAGCACCCATGGCCCCTTCAGTGGGAAAGATTCTCCACTCCACTACAGTCCCACAACTTTCCATTTCACCCAAATTCTAAGTGTCAGCTGCACTTAATGGAGTAATTTTTCTTATGCTGAAAAAATTATTTCTCTCTCTACTCATGTTTCTATTAGAAATGGAAAAACAAAACATAAACCAAGAGGATAGTTTGTTTCTAAAAATAAGAGAGAGTATATTTCTTAGCAACACTGAAACCTATTTGAACAGGTGTAATACATAAAGTGTGTGTGTGTGAGAGAGAGAGAGACAGGCAGAGAGACAGGCAGAGAGACAGAGAGAGACAGAGAGAGAGTCCCCCTCCACCTGTTCCCTGCATCGGGTATGTTACCTGACCTACCCTTCTGGGCCAGATGCTCTTGAATTTACAAGTCTCAAGACACTTGGACTCTAGGCCAGCACTCAGATAGAAGGAGGGACCCAGGATAGGGAAAAGAGATATGAGAGACCTGGCCACAACCAAGGCTCACCTTCAGTTACTAGAAGAAGGATCCACGGTGAGGACTAATTTTGCTCATTCTGGTGAAGACAGTCACCAACAGCCCTTACTAAGCCACATGCTAAGATTTTTACTTAAACCTCTTTTAAATCATTTTATAGGTGAGAAATCTGAGGTTCAGAAAAGTTATCACCTGTGGTCATATGACTAATTAGCAAGGGAATCAGGACTCCAAAGGCCAAGGCCTATTATATTACCTAATATAGTTGTACAAAGTAACTCAAGAGGCTGAGATCTGAGGATTGCAGTTCTAAGCCAGCCTGGGCAGGAAAGCCCATGAGACTCTTATCTCCTATAAAATCTATTCAGAAAAAGCTGGAAGTGGTGCTATGGCTCAAGTGGTGGAGGGCTAGCCTTGACTAAAAGAAGCTCAGGGACATGCCCAGGCCCTGAGTTCAAGCCCCAGGACCAGCAAAAAACAAACATTAAAAATACCCAGAATCATGAAATAAATGGAATATATATATATATATATATATATATATCACTAGGAAGCTCAGGTTCAAGTTTCTGACAACATATTTAGCAACTGCTCAATGTCTTTTACATATTTCTCTGTACTTCATCCTCTTCTTTATTTTATCATTTTCTTTTTGGCATCTTCCAACTGATCTCTTTGTTTTATTTTTTTTGGGGGTCCGGTTGTGGGGCCTGGACTCTGGGCCTAGGCCTGGGCACTGTCCCTCAACTCTTCAGCTCAAGGCTAGCGCTCTACCACTTGAGCCACAGTGCCACTTCCGGCTTTTTTCTTTTTGCTTATGTGATGCTGGGGAATTGAACCCAGGGCCTCATGCATGCAAGGCAAGTGCTCTACCACTGAGCCACCTTCCCAGCCCTGATCTCTTTGTTTTAAAGCACTACACTATGGATCTTTTTATTTATGTTACATCTTAACATTGTTTTATTCATTATCAAAAATTAAGAATCACTTTGTACAACTACTACTGGAAGATAATAAAAACATAATTTAAGAATCAGCAGACCTTTTCTATAAATGCCTGGATAGTAAATATTTTATTCTTTGTAGAGCATATGGTGTCTGTCACATATTCTTTTTAAAAACAAAAACTAGTCCCTTAAAACCATTCTTAGCTCAGAGGCTTAAAAAACAAATAGGTACTATGGTCCGCCAACATGTAATATATATTAAAAATTATATTAAACTACTACTTACCAGAAATACCACTAATAGAATTAGGGTACATATCCTGTACGACATTTTTATATGTCTATTTTTAATGAAATCTGGATTGTACTATATACAGTATTTTGTGACTGGCCTCTTCCGTTTAATAATTCACTAATTCTTTTCTGTGCCAAAACTGGATACAGAAAGTATCATATAAATATTGTATGGATAAATCAATATTTATTCAACCATCCTTTCTCCTTAAATATTGAAGATATTTCCTATTTTTTCCCACGATTATAAATAATACGCCAACCACACTGCCTTAGGATAAAGTCCTAAAAATGGATTTTCTAGATCAAAAGATTCATGTTTTAAGGTCATTTGACAAGTAGTTTCAGATGACTCTCCAAAAGATCACACAAACTTACTCAATATCTCCATCAGCAGTATGGTAATTACTTATTTCCTTAATCTTCACTAACAATGGAAAGGAATTGAGATTTTTTACCAACCTGATAGATAACAAGGTATCTTGCTGCTTTCATTTTAATTTCTTTGAAAGTATTTATTTATAACTAAATTGTGTGTGTGTGTGTGTGTGTGTGTGTCTGTGTGTGTGTGTGTGTGTGTGTGTGTACTGTATGTGTTGGTCAATCTCACGCATTCTTCAGTGAATGCCCTATCTTGTTGCTATAACAAGTTATAACGTTTAGTAGCATACAGCTACTCAAGTTCCTTATAGTTCTGGGGCTTAAAGTCTGAAACGAGTCTTCTGGGGCTAAAGTCAAGACATTGACAGGGCAGGTTCCTTGTAGCCACTCTCAAAATCCTTTGCCTGACTCAATGACTGGAGGCCCCCTGTGCTCTTGGCTCATGGCCCCTTCGTTGCCTTTCTCACACGCCTCAATTCTGTCCTCATGTGTCCTATGACTCACTCAGACCTCTCGTGTCCCTCTGAGAAGGACCCAGATGCTCTCCCCATCTCAAGATTCTTCACTAGCCTCATCTTCAAAGCCCTCTACCACTATAGGTAATAGTCACAGGATCCTAGAATTAGGTTGGTTGGGGATATCTTTGAAGGCCATGATGAAGGCCATGTAGTGGGGCTTTTTGCACTGTTCCTTGGAGGGTCCTCCTTTCTTACTATCCCCTTTGTGCAGTGAGGGTACGTGATTATCACAATGGAGGACACAGTGAACTGCCACATTTCCTCATCAGGATGATGAGATCATTCTTTAGCTCCTCAGGTCTCTCTGGAAGTGATTGTGGGATGTAGATGCTGTTTTGACTTAGGCCATGGTGACCCCTCAGAGCCTCCTGCATCGGTGTAGATACCTTCCATGTGGCTGGTCTCAGAGTCCCTTGTAGAGCTGACCAAGGCTCCAGCTGCAGCTACATCAGAGTTCAGCTTGTCCCTCTGTCCAGCCAGACTTTCCTCACTCCTGTACAGAGCTCTTCCTCACAGCCCTGGCCAAGAAAAAGCCTTGTACACAAATCTCAGAGTCTCATTGTCTTAAGGACCCAGCCTAAGGAGCTAGTTTAAAAAGTGGTTCTAGTTAGTGGAATGTAAGAGCAGTGTCATAGCTGGCACTGGGTACCCACCTTTGGTAGGAGGTGGAGCTCTCACAGCTCACTTTCACCAGGCCATGGGATGGGCTCTGGCCAGGGCAGTAATGTGCTATGGGAGAAGTTAGAGGGAGTCACTATTGCAGGACAATGAGGATCAGATAGCTCTTGGTAGGAATAGTTAACATCCTAGAGAAAGAGAAGAGGCTACATATAACTAAGCATCATATTATGAGAAATGTCCCTGTGAACGCAGCACTCAGGAGGCAGAGGCAAGAAGATAGCAAGTTCAAGGCTAGCCTGGACTACATATTAGGATCTTATTTTTAAAAAAAACAAGGATTGGGATATAGCTCACTGGTAGAGCATTTACCTATAAGACCCAGGTAGCATCTTCATGTACACACACACACACACACACACACACACACACAAAGATGGAAGTGTGACAATCAGAGCTCCTCACTGGCCATGACAGACACAGTCACATGGGAGGACAGAGAGTAATTTAATAGAGTGGATGAGGAGTTTAATAGTGAGAATGAGGAGTAATTTCACAGGGTGGTGAAGTCCAGAGAAGACTGAACTCTCAAGACTCAAGAATCTGCTGTGCTAAGATCAAGGCTCTGGCTGGGAAATGGGAGAAGACTTGGAATAGAGGTATCACATGGATGCACTTGAAAAACCTGAAGCTGAGGTTCTCCTGCACTCTCTGGAGTAAGCAGCATTGGTGATGCCCTCTGCCCTAACACAGCCTAGTGCTGTTTCCTAGTACAGGTGACACAGAGACCATGTGGCAGGGGCCTGCTCCAGGACTTACTTCCATTTCCTTCCTGACCACCAGACTAAAACTAGAGTTAAATCACACCACAGTCCAAAGAAGGCCTGTGAAGGCCACCAGGTGATGAAGGCTGTGGGACTCTGCCTAGACACAGCACAGAGCCACAAGGTGATGCTGGAGTTAGATTCTGAGGGTGGTGGGCCCAAGGGGATGGCACATGAAGTTGGCAACTGAGGAGTTTGTGACATGAGAAGCCCTCTTGCTACGCAGGGTAGATGAGCACACAGAGAAAGTGTTTCTACTCTGGCACTTAGGCTGCTTGAGGCAGGAATTCCAAAGCTGTCAGGAAAGGAGGAGGAAGAAACCACAAAGCTCAAAGACGCATTCAACAGGGAGAACACACAACCCAGGGATAGGCCAGCAAGCATAGGTGGTGGGACAGACGAGCAGGTGAAGAAGAGGCCCTGGCATCAAAGGGTACTCAATGCTGCCTCACGTCTTGGTTCACCCAAGATGGATCAGGCTGAGGGCAAGAAAGTGCTGCCACAGAGCTGGACTCTGCAGCAATGATGGTGATAATCAGAGCCAAATAATAAGAGGCCAGAGATGAATCTTAGTCACTGGCCTTTGTACTTCTGTGGGCTCCTTGGGCATTATGCTGCCCTCACACTTCTCATTAGGCAGAACTGAGAAGTTCATTCGCATTTTGTCAAAATGAAGCACAAATGGCAGAAACACAAAGGTATTGACAGCAGAGTGCAGAGGACATTCAAGAGCCAAATCTTGCCAGAGGTGGTAGCCACATCTTGTGGGGAGTGGTAGCTCACACCTGTAATCCCAGCTGCATGGAAGATAGAGATTGGGGGTATCAGGATGCAAGGCCAGCCCTAGAAAAACAGTATGACTAGCCATCAGCGTCACCAATCCCAAAACCAGGCTCTTCAGTAGGGAAACAGAATGCACAGCTCATACGTACATCTTATTTGTGCTTAAACAAAACCACAAAAACTGCAAAAAGAGAGAGAGGGCAACAAAGAGAGACAGACTCTACAGCCACCAGGGGATTTGGTCCACAGAGGTCTAAGAAGATGTTCAACAGAACAGAATGTTTTCTTGGGAAAGACAGATGGGTAGCTAACAAGAGTTGCTCAACTTGTATAACTGAAAATGGAAAAATCAAGAGCAGATTAACAAAGATGTATGGAGTGGTGCATGCCCATCATCCCAGAAGTACAGAGGCTGAGGAAAGAATCAGGAGCCTGACCCCGGGAGTTTGAGGCCAGACTGTCAACATAACAAGAGGGAAGAAGAGAGGAAAGGAGGGAGAGGTAGGAGAAAGAGGCATAAAAAGAGGAGAAAGAAGTGGAGAACAGAGAGAAGGAGAAGGAGGAAGACAGAGAGAAGGAGGAAGAGGAAGGAAGGAAGAAGGGAGAGAGGAAGGAGGGAGGGATTATGATGATCAGAAGGGCTGAAACTTCTCCCCTCTGTTTGAATTCCTGACCCTTTTGCCCAATGACAGTCCAGAGACACAACAGACCTGAGGCGCTCAGGCTGATTGAGAGGCTACGTGTCCATAAAGAAGGCCCCTATGACAGCACAAATACATGTAGAACAGACCTGAAGAATTTATCTAGGTAACCATAAGCTCCAAAAGTAGAAAGCCCCAGAGCTTCTGAGGACTGATAGATACAAGGTCACTGAGTCAGCGTTGACCTGCGATGCTGGCCATCATATAGTCCCAGTTAGGATGGATGTACATGGGGCAGGGGGAGGGGAGGGCTGGCTAGTAGAATGCCCCTCCCCAGCCCAGGACCAGGCCCTGATGAATCAATCAGCTCTACTTTGGCTCCTTGACTGGGGTGCCAGAGCTGTCATAGTGTTGAAGGCCAAGTGGAAGCTTCTAGAACTACATCTGCTACTTGTACAGAGTGACACACTGGTCTTTTATCTTAAGGACATGGTGTCCATTGGACCAGCTGAGCAAGAAAAGGTAGGTACACCCTAATGATATACTTGTACTTGAGAGGTCTTTAGATGAAGGGCCCCAAGATCAGGGTCCTTCCATGTCACGGAAGTGTTTGGGAAGCCCATGATCTCAGAGGCTAACAACGTTTTTTCAAAGCAAAGAACCAATTATGTAGCTTGCACCTCCCACCACTAAAAAGGCCTCCTTGGGTTCCCAAAGCAGCATATTCCACATTTGAGAATGCCACTCAGATCATGCTCTGACTGACACAGCAGCTGGCGGCTATGGTAGATCCCAGAGCAGGAAAGTTTTCTGCAGCACTTCTGGTCTGACAACTGGCTTGACAACTCAGCCATAGGGCCCAGCAGACCCCCAGAGTACTAGATGGGAGCGGATGGGAGAAAAACACCATGTGGAGTTTGTGTCAGGCCTGACGCAGAGAATCACAACACAGACCCTAGGGTTCTGGAGCGGGGCCACGCCATCTGCAGCAGAGAACTGAGCGCTGTTCGGAGAGCAGCACTCAGTGTGCTTAGTGAGCCCCAGCGGAGCCCAAGTGCAGCCTCCCACTCACCAGGGCCGCTCGATCTTCTCGCACGGCTGAGCCTCCAACCTGCCAGCCACGAAGACCAAAGCTGAGCCCCATATGGCACCAACCCTTGAGGAATCCAACCAGCCTTCAGGAAGACCAGCCGCTTCTACTGACACCACCACCTCAGCTGGGACATCCCTGAAGAATCATCCTGGGCTCCACCCCCAGCTCAAGGCCCTCTTAGCCCAGTTGCAGTAAGACTGACTTGTATAATGGCAAGTGATTCTCATCTGCCTGCTCCTATGACCTCTCTAATGCTTGACTCTCCCAACTGCCATAAACCTGGACATGCCTGCAGCTCCATGATTAGATCAGTAGCCATTACTGTTATGGCTATGGATTTTTCCACATTAGAATAATATCTGTAAGTAGGAAATTAACATTTTAACATGTGTGTTTTTGTGTGTGTGTGTGTGTGTGTGTGTGGAATTGGGGTTTGACTCAGTAGAGCTGCTAAGTAGGAACTCAGAACTCTACATAAGTTGTTTTTGAGATCGGGTCCTGCTTTTCCCCTTAGTTGGCCTGGACCACGATTCTCCTATTTATGATTCTTGCCATAGCTGGGATAACAAGCATGTGTCACTACACCCTGATACTTTTTTTTTTGTCAGTTGTGGGGCCTGAACTCTGGGCCTGGGCGCTGTCCCTCAGCTCTTCTGCTCAAGGCAAGCACTCTACCGCTTGAGCCACAGCACCACTTCTGGTTTTCTAGTGGTATATTGGAGATAAGAATCTCACAGACTTTCCTGCCTGGGCTGGCTTTGAACCGAGCTACTCAAATCTCAGCCTCCTGAGTAGCTAGGATTACAGGCATGAGCCACTGGCATTTTTTGAGGGAGGTTCTGTCTCTTTAGTCCCAGCCTCACCTCAAACTCATAATTGTTTTGCTTCAGCCTCCCAGGTGCTAGGATTACAGATGTGAGCCACCATATCTCGCTTTAAGTTCCTTTTGTTTGTTTGTTTGTTTTGGTATTGTGACAAAACTACATACAACATAAAATTTACAGTCTTAGCCATTTTGAAGTACGTCCAGTCCATTTACATGGCTGTGTGACCATCACCACCATTCTTCTCCAGAATATGTTCATCTTCCCCAACAGAAATTACCCATTCAACCACTCTCTTTTCTCTCATTCACCTGTCTCTGGGAACTGCTATCCAGCTTTCTACTTCTATGCATCTGATGGCTCCAAGGGTCTCATAGCACTATCAGCAGATAGCAGCAGGTTGTTCCTGCCTGCCTTCATTCACCTGAGAGCATGCTCTCAAGGTGCATCTGTGTTAGAGCATGTGTCAGAATTACCTTCCTTTTGAAAGCTGAATAACATCACTCTGTGGGTGGGTGGGCAGGCATGGCCCCATGTGCCATATTTGACCTATTCATCCATCCAATGATGAACATTAGGATTGTGTCCATCTTTTGGCTACTATGCATAATGCTGGTATTTGTCTTTGCTTTTCTTTCTTCTGTGTCCAGATCCAGAAGTAGAATTGCTGGGTTTTATGGTAACTCTGTGTTGAGTCTCTGTGTTGAGCCTTCTCTCCCTTCCACATCAGTGGTACCATTTATCACCAGCAAGGCAGAAAGCACGCAGTTCCTCCCCATCCTCGCCAATACTTATTTTGTATTCTTCATGTGGCTTGTTTTGTTTTTAAGGGATGAGATGTGAAATCTCAGGCTGTTTTGGTCTGCAGTTCCCTAATGATAACTGATTACAGAGTGTCATTTCAGGAACTTAACCACCAATGGCCAATTCTATCTCCTCTCTGAAAAACTGTCTAGTCAACTTCTTTGCTCCCTTTTGAATTGAGTTGTTTTAACTCTTTAAATGTGAGTAACCAGTCATCATCACCACCTTTGGATTTTCTCAATTCCCACATTTATCCTTTATCCTATATGAAAGTATTGTCTACTTGGGCATGCTTCTGGCAATTGTCTTCTGAGACATTGATGAATCTGTCTGGTTTGGTCATATAGTACACAGTTTTAATTACTATCTTTTGAAAATCATCGTATTGGCTGCCATTTTGCCTCATCTCAAGTTGCCTTGAATCATTTTAGAAAGGAGGCAGGATATTAGCACTATAAATCTTATCATGTTATAGTCATAAATCTACAGATGCCTATGGCACACTACTGCAGGGACCTGAGGACACAGGACAGACACAGGGACAAAGAGGCTGAGATATGGAGCCAAGAAGCAAGCACATTAAGTGCAGAAAACTGTGTGTATCATGGGAGACCTGCCCAAGCAACCAAGAAAGGCTCTCTGGAGGAGGTTATATGTCAATTCATATCTCAACTAAGTAGAACCAAGAGAATTCACCTAGGCCCTGAGTGGAACTAGAGGATGCAGTGGTAGGAGACCTCTGAAAGCTATTATTATTATTATTAGCATCTGTTACCATGGTCAGCTTTAGGATACTATCATCACCCCAGAAAGAAACCCTAGATGTCACTTCACATGTATTAGGATGGTCACTCTAAAAAGAAAAAAAGCAAAAGGTAGAGAGAATAACAATGTTGGTGAGAACATGGTACAACTAGAACCCGTGAAGTTATAGGAAACGTAAAATGGTACTGCTGTGGAAAACAGTAAGACAGTGATAACTCAAAAAGTCCAATATAGAGTTACTATCCGGTCCAGTGAGTAGTTCCATTCCTGGGTGCAAACCCCAAAGAATAGAAAGTGGAAAACTTCTCAAGGAGGGATGTTTACAGCAGTGTCATTCACAATCAGTAAAATGTGGATTCAAACCAAGCATCCATCAACAGATGAGTGGATAGCAAAATACAGTGGATGCATCCAAGGGAACATTAGTCAGCCTTGAAAAGGACCATCTGAAACATAGATGAACTCTGAAAACATTTGGTTAGTTGAAACAGGCCAGTCACAAAAATCCAAGTACTATGTGAGTCCTCTTATACAGAAATACCTAGAGTAGCCTGAATCACAGAATCAGAAGGCAAGGTACTGTTCCCCAGGGGTGGATAGTTGCTCTTTCATATATCTAAGGGTTCTACTTTACAGTATGAAGAGAGTTCTAGACATGCCTCATAGTGATAGGCACATAACACGGAAGGTATTTCCCACCACTGCACTGTATATCTAAACCTGTTAAGACAGTATTGTGTGTATTCACAATGTTGTGCTACTAATGCCCGGAAATTATTTTTCATCTTTGTAGGAATGAAGTTCCTAGTAAATAAGTCCCCACTTTCTCCACTTCCACTTGGCAGTCACCATCCCATTTTCTGTGAATATGACAATGCTGTGTATATCCTCAGTGAAGTTAGACAACTATTGGTTTCTTGTATCTGGCTTATTGGACATAGCAAGAGGTCCTGGAGCATACATTAGAACCCCCTTCTTTTTGAAGTGAGAACACAGATACATCTTTCTACTGACCAGCAAAAAGCATAGGTTTATCCAAATCATTTTCAACACCATACTCAAAGGCTTCTTTGGATTCCAATCCTCACAGTCCTTCTGAGTCAATCAGGTAGGCACAGTGTCCTGCTGATGCCCTGCTATCTACAACCTAAATGTAGGAACTTGACCTCTTTATCATCTTTCAAATGGATAGAACGATTCTCAGGCAGAACTACAGAGAAAATCAGGTCATGGGACCTTCTTCACAACTTCCTGTTTCATTATGTACAGGTTCCTTTGTCTTTAAGTATCTATTGAGAAAACGAAACCATTTCTCTTGGAAAAAATCAGTCACGGTGTTTAATAAAGCTTGATATCCATTCCTGACACAGAAGTCGGTTACATCTGCCTCCCTCCCTCCATTCTGGGCATTGTATGATCCAGTCTGGCAATTGCTATTGCCTTTAATCATCTTGCCAGGCACATGACAGGCAATCTTCCCCATTCACAATAATTTCATTACTTCATTACAATGTCATCTTTCAAAACACATCATAAGCAATAATTCAGGAGTCTGGATGTGTACTGAAATTCAAGTGAATGTAAGGTGTCCAATGAAATAAGTGACCATGGCAACTGAGCTGTAAAATAGACAAAACTCTGTCTACCACAGACGAGTCTAATCTTCCCCAGAACTTATCCCCTTGCCTGCTAGAAAGACTCATCCTGGTTTCAGAAGCATTAAAATGTGGAGGGAAGCTTTGCACCTTAGAATTAAGAAGATATGCTGTAGCCTGGTATAGGTGTTCATGCCTATGATCCTAGCTATTCAGAAAGCTGAGATTTGAGGATTGCAATTTAAAGCCAAACAGGGCAGGAAAGTCTGTGAGACCTGTATTCCAATTAACCACCAAAAAGCAGGAAGTGGAGCTATGACACAAGTGCCAGAGAGCTAGCCTTGAGCAAATCAGCTCAGGGACAGCATTCAGGCCCTGAATCCAAGCTGCAGGACTGGTACAAAAAAAGAAAAAGAAAAGGAAGATATGATGCATTCGGAGAGTTGGGGTATAAGGAAGGGCTATATATAGCAGCAGAAAGTGCCAAGGGCACCAAGTCAATAAACCAAGCAAAACAGACTGCAACCACACACCACATTTCCACCTACCCAAGAGTCTTGATGCAGGAGTAAAAAAAAAAAACCAACATGATAGCAGAGGAAAACTGAAGTTGAGGGTGAAGATCTTGACTCATCACTAAGAGGAGCAATTCAAAGCCCCATTTCTTAAAAGGTAGAATATGAACTATGTGTATCTCTGAGAGAAGAAAGCTCGTATTTCTTGTATTATCTATTTTTTTAAAAAGCAAAAACATCTTAGAAAGAAATGCAAAATAGTCTTTTAAAGAGAACATTGTAGGAGTTAACATGTAGAAACCTTAGTGCCTCAGAAATAAATGCCTTAGCACAATTCATGTCCTGAAATCCTGAAGAAGGAAAATAAAATGAGGCAGAGGCAAACACGAGAAACCTTCATAATCACCAGTATCACTTTTGATTTTGCTATGAAGCGCTGCTCCGCCAACAAGCCCCTGTCTGCCCTCCACTCAGTGCTAATACTTCAGCTGCTATCGCAGAAGGTCACAAGAAACCCTATTGAGGAGGCGATAAATGGTAATGGTTTTTTTAAGGACGAAGCCTTGTTTGGAGCCCATCCATCACTGCAAATCCCATCGACATACCCACATCCATCTTGCAGGGAGGAAGAAAAGGTTTATAAACTCGGATTAATAAGTGAGACACTTGCTCCTCCAGCAGTGCATGGCTCAGGCGATTGGTCATTTCTGCCACTGTCATCCTCTAGGGAGGCTTTACAAACTTCTTTTAGTAGATTTCCCCACTTGGTGCCCAGGAGAGTGCCTGGAACACAGAAGGAGCCAAACAGATTTCTGCCAGATGGCATGGAAGTCAGCCTCCACAAGGTGCCCAGCCCTGCATCAGTCAAGCTACTTCTTCTGACAAGCTGAAGAAACGAGAAATCATGGAGGCTGCCTCAACCCTCTTCTACAGGGCCAGAGCACACCTAATCAAAATGTGCCACAAGAACATTTGGTCAGTCTGCACTCCTGTTGTTAGTATTGGCTCCTCATCTAGGGTTCCTGAGGACTGAATACTTGGGCAGGTATGAGGGCTGGGGATAGGAGCAAAGTGGAAATGGATATGAGAAGGTTCCAGACTAAAGGGCAGTACAGAGGCGTGTTGCCTGTGCCCTGCTGGAAGAGCAGGACTCCATGCTTATGACAGATGGAAGAGATGATGACAGTCTACATGGGAGAGCCAATGGCAGACAAGATAAAATGCAAGGCTACCAGGTAACATCGTCGCTACAATGAACAAAACTGCCGCACTACTCACTGAAAAGGGCACTAAGAAGACAAGCCCTGATCAGGGTCTCAAGAGGTCACACCCTCTACTGGATAGAACACGGGGAGGGCCAATCCTTGGAGGTGGAAGCAGCTGTCAACTTGCCTACTGTGAACAAGAACTTAGGAAGGAGCTACAAATCATGGAGCCTGGGGCTTTGGGTCAGGGAGGGACTTTGAGTGGAACCATCCACTGGGCATGGTGGAGGGGAAAGTAACCAAGCTGGCCTCATTTCTTTCTTTGTTTCCTGCCTCCTTAGCTTTGGAGGCACGAGTCTTAGGACACTCAAATGGAAAGGAATGATCAAATCATAGAACTGGCCAGGCACTCCCTTTTCTACAAGGAGGGAACAGAGTGTCAGAGGAGGGTGTCTCCCCCAGGGTCTTACAGGGTATCCAAGGCAGAGGATGAGAACTGGAGGCTGACATTCAGAGGGCATGGTCTTTTCTAGTTTCCACATCTGTCAGAGCCACAGACATGATACACAGATGGGTTTTTGCAAGCACAGCAGGAGGCTGATGGTTCTTTGGTCAGTTTCCAAAACAGGAGCAGCATGGACAGGAGAGGAAGGAAAATAGGCCATGCAGGTGTGCCAGCCACACTGTTCCAGAGCAATAAGACCTCAAAAGAAGGTTAAGTACGAATACTACAGCATTACAAGTTTGGAGGCTACTGGCTCACACAGGTTGGGAGACAAGGAATGGGAGTGACCAGGGGTAAGGCCAAGCCCTTAGAATGTGTGTGATCTGGAAGAAGGCCATCCCAGGCAGCCAGAACAAGCCACATGGTGGGCTCAGGTAATAGATTCAATATTAGCTGTGTAGAACTCGATGTCAACAGAAGAGCTAGCAGCTTCATTTTTCTGCAGGTAGGGGAAGGTGAGTGTATGTCAAGAAGGACTTGAGACTTTAGCACAAGTGGACATCTAAGCTGTCCCAGGGGCTTCTTGACACAAACATAAAGAGTACAGATACCTAATGGTCAGCAAAGAAGACCTGACACCCCTTGCTTTTCTACACAGCCATATTGGTTGAACCCATGAATTTCAGGGTGGAACAAAAGAATGGCATGCATGAATCCACCAAATCACCCTTCATTCAACATTACCTGGCATCTTGTGTACCAGTCATCAGACTGATGCTCCTCTGACTTCCATTATCACTTTTCTGCTTTCAATAATGAAACCGCTTCCCACTAGTGATAGAGAGAATGATCACACACACACACACACACACACACACCGCAAGATACTCTATCCTTGTCCCAGAAACCCTGGCAAAGGGACTTTGAAGAGGTGATTGATTAAGACAGAGGAAAGTAAGAAACATCCTCAAGCTTCAACCCCAGCTCTCAGAGGAGGGGAAGCTGAAGCCACAACCACAAGTGGCTGTTCTGGTGGTTTGCTGTCTCGTTTCTGGGTGGTACTTGAGATTGATTTCTCAAGAGAAGGCTGCTCACAAAGAATGCCCCTCATATCAAGATGATATGATAGCCACTGCAACTGAGAAACACAAGAAATGGAAAAGAGAGGACACTACTACTCCTCCAAAAGTTTTCAGTTCTTCAATATCAAAACCCACATTTATTCAAATGGTTGGAATGCCACTGAATTCAAAAGTCTATTTTATTTTTATTTTTTTGTCAGTCATGGGGCCTGAACTCTGGACCTGGGCGCTGTCTCTTAGCTCTTCAGCTCAAGGCAAGTGCTCTACCACTTGAGCCACAGTGCCACTTCCAGCTTTTTCTGCTTATGTGGTGCTGAGGAATCAAACCCAAGGCCTCATGCATGCGAGGCAAGCACTCTACCACTGAGCCACCTTCTCAGTCCCCAAAAGTCTATTTTTTAAAAAAGGCCAGTGAACTCAAAGCTGATTCAAATAAGCAGATAATGTGAAGTAAAGAAATCAAGACCTGGACGAGAAATCCAACAACTTGGATGAGAAATTCAGCAAAGAGATAGGATTTCTGAGGCAAAAAAAGGAGAGGGAAATCTTGGACATCAAAAACTCAATATATCAAATGACAAAAAAAATCTCAGTGCAAAACTAGACCAAGTGGAAAAAAATATTATCAGGTCAGAGATTGCAGACAAGGTTGAGGAATTATTACATGCAGATAGCAATAAAGGGGGAAAGAGCAATAATGACTACAAAATCCAAGACCTCTCACACATAATTAAGAGAACAAACCCATGAATCAGTGTTACAGAGGAGGAACTGATAATAGAGACTAAAAGCAAGGTGAACTTATTCAATGAAATTATAGAGAAAATTTCCCAAAGTAGGGAAAGAAATGGATATGTAAGTTCATGAGATATTCAGAACCCAAATAGACATTTTTTAAAAAAAATTCTCCATGTCATATTATAATTTAAAATGCCCAAAGTACAGAACAGAGAAAGAGTACTGAAAGCTGCAAGGGAAATTTGTCAAGTTCCTTACAAGAAAAATTTGTCAAGTTCCTTATGAAGTAAACCTATCAGAATAACAGCAGACATCTCAGCAGAAACTAAAGGCCAGGAGAACATAGACTGATGGATTTCAACCCTGCAACTAAATAACTGCCAACCAAGACTACCATATCCTGCAGAGTTGTCCTTTAAAATCAATGGATTTGGAAGATTAGCATACACTAGAGCAAATCATGACCACTAAGCCAACACTGTACAAGACACTTAAAGGAATCTTATACACAGAAGAAGAAGAAAGATATACAGGAACCTGAGCACTCAGGAAAGCAGAACCCTCACTATAAGAATAGATAGGTGAATGAGAAAGTGGCCAGGAACTGGTGGTTCACTCCTATAATCCTAGTTACTCAGGAAGCTGAGATCTGAGAATCACAGTTCAAAGCCAGCCCAGACAGGAAAGTCTGTGAGACTCTTATCTCCAATTAACCAACAAAAAACAAGAAGTGGAGCTGTGACTGAAAGTGGTAGTGCTAGCCTTGGGCAAAAGAGCTCAAGGACAGTACCTATGCCCTGAGTTCAAGCCCCATGAAAGACAAAAAAAGAAAGAGAATCAAGTATTAATACACTAAACCAGTAAACCTGAAGATGAAGAAATAAGGAAAATAACCCCATTTACCACAGCCAAAATAAAAATAAAAGAAGAAAGAAACTCTTGGAAATCGAGTTCCGGGAAGATGGCGGAGGAGAAGCTGGAATCTGAACAAGCTCTCGCATAGAAAGCAGTTTTAGAGTTCCAGTGAACAGTGCTAAGCCAGAGAATCACACCAAGTGTGCCATCACAGGACAGAGAGTTAGACAAGAGAGGGAAAGCCAAGGCAAGAAGACACATCTGAGCGCTTGCCAGCAGCCGCCGCAGTGGCGGCGGCGGCGGCAGGGTCACGGCAGAGACCTCAGCCGGGGCCATAACTGAGCACTCACACAGAGAGTCCGGGATGAAGGAGCCAGACGCAGCGGGCGAGCGGATTCTACTCAACACCAGCAAGAAGCGACAAGGAGCGGACATCTTCATCCTGCAGTTTGCAGACCAGAGACGACCCAG
>NW_012267283.1:10499545-10531995 GCF_000151885.1 Dipodomys ordii | reverse complement strand
AGGCTGCAATGCTTGGTAAGAAATGTATGCATTATCCTGCCCATGTAATTGTAACCCCTCTGTACAGTATGTTCACAAATAAAATAAAATCAAATTAAAAAAAAAAGAAACTCTTGGAAATAAACCTAGCCAAGGAACTGAAAAACTTCTACCATGAAATGTACTAAAAACAATGAAGGAAAAAAAATCAAAGAAGACAATGAAAGATTTTCCATAGTTATAGATCAGCAATCATTATAAAAATTACTATACTACCAAAGACAAACTACACATTCAGTGCAATTTCCATCAAAATTCCAATGACATTCTCAACAGAAAAATTAAAAAAAAACTAAAATTCATACAGAAATGCAAAAAACTTACAATAGACAAAGTAATCCTGAGCAAAAAATACCAATAGAAAGATTTGCAATATATTAGATCCACCTCACTTACAGATATATGTAGTTTTGACCAAGCACAATGGGGGGAAATAAAACAACTTTTTTTAAGCAAAAGAAATCTCAAAAGCAAAATTTATTTTTGTTTTCTCAAAAGTTTTTATTATAAACTACTTTTACATCTCTGATTAGCATTAATCCCAAGTATTTTTTATTATTATTGTCAAGGTCTGCCCCATTTGTAAGGAAATGGAAAGACTTGGAAAAAAATCATATTAAATGATGTAAGCCAGACCCAAAGAAACATAGGTCCCATGGTTTCCCTTATTTGCGATAATTAGTATACGTCTAGGATAATCTTAGCAGATAAGCAGAATAATTCAATAGCTATGTACCTATGACCGTATAAGATGATGCTAAGTGGAATGAACTCTTAAGACAGGGACACAAAAGGTTTTTCTTGGTTGTTGCTGTTGTTGTTTTTAATGTACTATGTGATTTCTTATTTCTTTTATGTGTTCTTCCCCTACGTTTTATCCCTTGTCACTGTACTTGATTTTGGTACCCTGGGTGTTGTATATATGTTTTTCTGAATTAGGGAAGGGAAGGGGAACAACAAAATGGTGAGACAAAGAGAGGGAGTGGGGAGCGGGGGTGGGGGGCAGGGCGGGGAGGAAACCAATGCCAACAGCAATACTCATAAGACAGTATGTTTGAAATGAGCTGTACAACTTGCCCGGGCTGTGGGGGGCGGAGGGGAATGCGCTGAGGGAAAATGGGAGAAAAATGAGGGAGGGGGTAACCTATTTGACAAGAAATGTACTCAAAAAACAAAAAAAAAATAATAAGTTCTATGTACACAATATGCAGCTCGATGTGCGAAGCTCTTGGTCAGTCCCACATTATTGTCAATTGTGTTGAAGTCATTATATGATCTCCTGAATGTTTCTGTGCCTCTAATTTTGTGAAAATTTGCCTCCCAAATATCAGATCGCGTCCAACCAGCAAGATAAAAGTGAATGTGCTTCAGGCAAGTTTCAGATTTGCTAAAAGGTATCAGGGTCTTTAGTAGAAGTTGGGTGGCATTGTGGGGAAAACAAATGAGTCAGATATCTGCAATATTCAAGATAAATAGCAAGAAATAAGATCTGGATTGTAGTAAGCAGTATTTTTTAAAAATTATTTTCAGTCATGGGGCTTGAATTCTGGGTCTGTGCGCTGTCCCTCAGCTCTTCAGCTCAAGGCAAGCGCTCTACCACCTGAGCCACAGTGCCACTTCCAGTTTTCTGGTGGTTTACTGGAGATAAGAGTCTCATTGCCTTTCCTGCCCAGTCTGTCTTTGAACCGTGATCCTCATATCTCAGCCTCCTGAGTAGCTAGGATTACAGGTGTGAGCCACCGATGCCTGGCTTGTAGTAAGCAATATTAATGTGTACAATAACAACTTTTGTGACAGTAATGTATCTACTTCATGAGATTTCAAAGACCTACTGTATGCATGGTACACAGGCAAACATGAGCAATTCTGGCATCTGGAACGCTGTGTATCCTGAACATAGGTAGATTTTCCTCAGTGGTGGACTCCTTACTGTATCTGCTTTAACTTATTCTATAGACCCAGAATGACAAAAAGAATATAGTACCTGAACAAAGTCACATAGACCAATAGACAAAATAGAAGATACACAAATCAGCCTATGTAGCTACAGCCATTTGATTCTTGGCAAAGATATCAAAAACATACATGAGTGGGAAAAAAAAAGACCTCTCCAACAAATGGTGCTGGGAAAAACTGGATAGAAGAGTAATACGATTAAACCCCTATCCCTCTCTTTATTCAAAAATCAATTCAAAAAGGATCGAAAATCTTAATGTAACACCTGAACCTTCAAAACTACTAATGGAAAGCATAGGAAGAAACCTTGAAAGATATAAACATAAGAAATGATGTTCTGAATAGGACTGCAATAACTCAGAAAAGAAGATCAAGACGAGACAAATGGGATTGCATCAAATTAAAAAGCTTCTGCACAGCAAAAGAAATAATTATCTGAGTGAAGAGACAGCCCACAGAATGGAAGAAAATTGTTGCCAGCTATTCACCTGACAAGGGATTAATATCTAGAATACACAAAAGACTAAAAAAATAAACACCCAAAGAATAATAATCTGAGTTGAAATGGGAAATGAATTGAATAGACAGTTCTCAAAAGAAGTACAATTGGCCAAAATAAAGTACACGAATGTTCAGCATCCTTAGCCATCAGGGAAATGCAAATTAACGGGACATTGAGATTCTATCGGCCCCAGTCAGAATGGCAATCATCAAGAAAACAAACAGTAACAAATGTTATGAGGATGCAAGGGAGAATGTAAATTAGGACAGCCACTATGGAAATAAGTTTGGAGGATCCTCAAAAAACTAGAAATAGAACCACTATGTGACCCACCTAGACTACTCCTACGTATATGCACAAAGGAATCTAAATTGGCATAGAGTTGAGATATCTGCATAGCCCTGTTTATCACAGCACTATTCACATCAGCCTAGGTGCCTGTCAACAGATTAATAAATTCTAAAACTATGTAAATATGCACACACACACACACACACACAAACACATACCCACATTGGAGTTTTATTTAGCCATCTAGAAGGATAAAGATGGAAGTACAAGTATGCTTTAAATGGTAGAGCCCTAACCTTGAGCAAAAAAAAAAGCCAAATAAGAGTGTGAGTCTCTGAGATCAAGGCCCAGGATGGATAAACAAAACAATATTTAAAGGAAAATGGATGAAGCCAGAAAGTTAAGCAAACTGAGCCAAACTCAGACAAATATCACATTTGCTTTAATTTTCAGAATCTGAAGGGAAAAAAAGACACAAAAGTAGACAGAGATCTATTTGGGAAGAGAAAGAAAGGGACTGACCAACAGGAGAGAAGGAATAAGACAGAGAAATTGCCAAGCACTGGTAGTTCACACCAGTAATCCTAGCTCCTCAAGAGGCTCAGATCTGAAAATCAAGATTTGAAGCTAACCTAGGCAGGAAAGTCTTTGAAAAATGATGACCAATTAATTACCAAAAAAACTGTGAAGTGGGGCTGTTGCTCAAGTTATAGAGCACTAGCTTTGAGCATAAAAGTTTAGGGACAATGCCTAGGGATTAAGTTCAAGCTCCAAGATACACACACACAAACACACACACACACACACACACACACACACACACACACACAAAGGAAAAGAAAAAAAGACAGGAGAATTAGGGATAGATATGATCAAAATACATTATATTCATGTACAATATATATTATTTTTACAATTAATAAAAGCCTTTTTTTAAGTCTGTGTAATAGTTAAGAACCTTGAGATGGGAAGAGTAATCTGATTCACTGTCTCAGCTGGGACATCATCACAGGGTCCTTCCCAGAGGGGCATAGGAGGTCAGAGTAAGTCATAAAAGATGAGAGGGCAGAATTAAAATTGGCCCTCAGATGGCCATTCACTCTATGTATGCCCCAATCCCAACCTCCCCTGCCATCCAGGCCTCTAAATGAGCCAGAGCAGCAATGAAATGGACAAGAAGACTCCTATACTATCTGCTCCCAGTGTGTTAACATCACCCTAGTTCATCCCTGCATGGAAGCTATTTTCAGCCAGACCTGACCAAGGGCAGGCCTCCAGACCCAGGCTTTTGACCAAAAGGCAGTACACATTGGCAGTCCCCCAGACAGCCATAGACTCAATCCAGACAGCCATTGGGAGGAAAATGAATCATCCTAGACTCTAGTTTTTTCACATATTAATAACTAAGGGTGCCAAAGACAAGCTTGTCACATTGTATAGGTATTCAAACATTGTTGTCAACTTCTCAGAATTATTTTTCTGGCTTTTGTGGTGGTTGTTGGTGACATTTTCTAGCATTTTTTGCAACTCTTTCATTTTCAGCCTGCTCTGCCAAAAAAAAGGGGGGGAGGGGGAAGAGTAGGTAGAAAAGATGAAGGAAAGGTACCTAAAATGGAGTTTGGAAAATGGCCCTAAAACACAAACCAATCCTGGCCAACATCTTCAAGTGCCCCACGGCCACAAACCTAGCCCTTCCCCTACTCCACTTAACCCTGAAGCTGTCCATCACTGGGCTCCCATGCCAAAGGCCCTCAAACCCCCAACCAATCTTCTCCAGGGCCCTGCAGCTACTCTCCCGCTGCCTCACCTCACTGTTCCCAAGGCTTTCTCCCTCTCCATCCAGTCTTTCTCCAGTACCTCATACCTCAGCCTTCTCTTGACATCACGATCACTCAGTCCTCACTCTACTATTCTTTGCTATCATATATTCAGCAACCCTAACCCAAAAATTGAAACTGTAAAGTACTCCAGAATCCAAAACTTCAAGTCAGGAATAATGGAGGTGCCAGACAACCTTTACCCCAGGCTGGTCCACAGGGGTGGCTAAGATCCTACACCTCAGCTTTCTGATGGTTTAATTCACAGATCTTTGTTCCATACACAGTTATTTAAAACATATATAAAATTACCTTCAGGATATGTGTGTAAGGTGTAGAGGAAGCATAAATGAATGTCATGTTTAGATTTAGGTACCATCCCTAAAATATCTCTTTATATAGAAGCAAATGTTCCAAAAGCTGAGAAAACCTAAAAGCCAAAACATTTCTGATCTCAAACATTTCAGCTGGAGACGTGCACCCACCTAATGTGTGTTTTGACTAGCTAGACAAGATGATATGTTTATTGATGCATTACTTGTCTCTTTACTGGCATGCAAGCTCTCTGGGAACAAGATCTCTGCAGAGGTACCAACACCTAACCCCCACTTCTCACAGCTGTACCTGCAATGCAATAGATGGAGAACATGTTAAACAAACCAAGAGTGTATACAAGTTACCAAGATAAGAAAATCTAGTGATAGGGACTACTCACTTTTTTTGCCCCCCTCGTCATTTGGATCTACTTTTCATCTTGATTATATTGCCTTCAACCAAATTTCTTTAGAACAAACTTGTTTTCAGCCAAAACAGCCAGTACCAACCTGGGGGCACTTCCAAACACTGGCCAGCTCTAATGGCTGGTCTCTTCACCACATAGATATTTAGAAAGCAGATCTGATTCCCTAAACAAACAAATACAAGGCAGCCCATCCGTACACACCTTTAGCGCAAGGTGCTTTTGCTGGGAAGTCCTCTCGACAGGCAGCAGCTGGTGTAATCATGAGGATGGTAATACCAGAGCTAAGCAAGGCTGCAATTAGCACTTGACAAGCACTTTATGGCCCGCAATTTAAATGTCTATGGCATTGTAATTCAGTTCCTCTTGAGGCAAACATGATACTAACCTCATCTGGAAAGGGGGGGGGATGAAATGCCTCCTTACATTTATGGCCTCCTAATTTGTGCATGTGTGGAGGTGAGGCTCCCCAATCATCCCACCTCCAAATTTCCACATTGCTTTTCTTCCTCATCCTGAAATTCATGGAGGGCTGGCTGAGCAAGGACTGGCTGCAATACTCCAGCTGAGCAACCCAGCATAGATGAAGTGTTAGGTACTCCATGCTCATTCTCAGAATGAATGCCTACAATCCTGAGGACAGTCATTGTCCACATAAATCCAAGCAGTGTCTGGCCTACTGTGGATGTCAATTCCACTCATTTGCAGAGACGACTCTTTGAAAGTCAGGCGCTGGCAGCTCATGCCTATAATACTGTCTACTCAAGAAGCTGAAATTAGAGGATCCCAGTTCCAGGCCAGCCCAGGTTAAAAAGTCTATGAGACTCTTATCTCCAATTAACTACCAAAAAGCTGGAAGTAGAAGTATGGCTCAAATGGTAGAGAACGAGCCTTACATGGAAAAAGCAAAGGGACAGATCCAAGGCCTTAAGATCAAGCCTCAATACTGGCAAACACCACACACACACACACACACACACACACACACACACACACACACACACACACACACACACACACACACACACACAGAATGGAAAATTCTTTGAATGAAAATTATTCATATAGAAATGGCTAAAAAAATCAGTTAATAAAATTCAGCACTCATTTCTGATTTAGCACAAAGCACAAACAAACCCTCTTAGTAAATGGCACAGAATACCTCAAAGATACAAGAATCATCAAAAACAGCAGCCAGCAGCCACAGCATTGGTCCAACAGCAGTCACTCTGTCAAACTCCAGTTGCAGACAAGAACGCTGATGCTTGTTCTTCCCCCATGATATAACCCCTTTTTTCACTGTATTTGATTCTGGTGCCCTGCATCTTGTATATATGTTTTTATAATTTGGGGGAAGGGAAAGGGAATTAACAAAATGCTGAAATAAGGAGACTGGTTGACCCATTGTAACAATGAGACATACAATACACTATGCTGAACATGAACTTTACAACTTGGCCAAGGGGGGGGTGGGGCAGTGTAGGGGGGGACAAGTTGGGGAGGTGGGGAGGGAAGGGATGGTAAGGGAAAAACAATGTTCAATAGGAAATGTACTCATTACCTTACTCATGTAACTGTAACCCCTCTGTACAGTATTTTTACAATAAAAAATAAATTTAATAAAAAGAATGCTGATGCTCACTACCCCTGTCCCCAAAGTGGATGACTGACAATTTAGTCCACAGACAAAGAAGCCACAACAATGGTTGTAACAGAAGAGGCAGAAAGTTCTGTTTCTTGCAAATGATAAGATCATCTATCTGGAAACCCTGAGGAACCTCAAGAAAAGCTATTAGGATCAATAAAAATGCTCAGTTGGGCTTCTGGCTAGGAGAGTAATATTCAAAAACCAACGTTTCCTACATGCTGGAAGTAATTAGAAAAGTGCCCGTGGAGAAAAGGCATCAACACAGTGGCATATATATATCACAAGGATCAAAAGCACTGACAAGCACAGTGACATCTCCCTTAGTAGTACTGATAGAGTTTAGTAGAAAAGTGGGCAGGGAATTATGGTCTATACAGTTGCAGGTGGCAGGATAAGCTAAAAACCCAAACCTGCCAGACAACAAAATAGGGAGTTGGGGGGGGGGTCTGCAAAAGAATGAGAAAGGAAAAAAGACAAATGAATGAGGAAACAAGAACAGTGAGTCTCTGATATCATAACTTTACCCCCCCAAAAAATCAATAACAGAAGTCCACCAATCAGAACAACAACTCTCACTATTTAACCCATGGCTAAGCTCTGTAAGGGGGAGACAGCTGAAGATGGCCCAAAATGGCAGAAGATAAACTGCCATCATCCACTGTGGCATATCAATGCCACATGCTTCCATTCTCTGTCATACTTCTCTTGTAATAAACTTTTCTATCATCTTCACTTATGTTGACATCCTGACTGAATTCTTCTCTTGCCAAATGCAAGGACTGAAGATGTTTAGCTCTCCTAAACTTTCTGGTAACATATTTGGCACCTTGGCCACGAAGTGAGGGATGAAGTCTTTTTCTGACTTGGACTCGTTGAAAGGTTGATCATGGCTATAGCTGCTCCAGAAGACCTGCTGTATGGATGCAGTGAGGTTCAGGACACACTACCTCCCCTGAATATGGCTCTGTGGCTCTTGAAAAAATAGCCTTCTCTCCTTCTCTAACCCTTCTTCTTTGAGCAGGTCACAAAACCAAAGGAGGTCATTCCTAGACCTGCTCCAAAGCCCCTTGGGGCAGAGGGACCTTCTCCTTGTCCAGAGGAAAGGAATATCTTTGTCTCTGAAGACACAGAGACACAGAGAATATGGACAAAGAAGCCTTGTAAGTCCTCCCCTCCCCAGATGATAACCACCATGTCATACACTCTTTGTCCAATCAGACTGCTCTACAACCACCCACTACTCCATCAAACCTAAGCATAAAAACCCAGTCCCCTGGTTTTATGGGTTTTTCATTTCTTTTAGAATTCATTTCCTCAATCCTTAAAGGACTGTGCCATATAAAACACACTATTAAATAAATGTTTCTGATTTCCTTAATAATGTCTTGTTGTCAGGGTCTCAACCACAAACATAAAGATAGGCAAGGAAAAGAATTTTTTTTTCCTACCAATAAATAGTGACTTTTTTTTCCAGAAAGACATAAAAGAGGTAACAGTTTTTTGTGTGTGTGCTGGTAGCTAGAATTACAGGTATTAGCCACCAGTGCCTGGCTGAGGTAATAATTTTTTTTAAGTACTCTGCTTCTGAATGTGAAGACTCGATACTATAAAAAAGTTATTATTCCCAAATCAGTCTCAGGTTTACCAAATTTCAACCAGAGTGCCAACTTTATTTATTATTATTACTATTATAACACAACCAGTGATTCTGAATTTCTAATATAAAGATAAGTGGGTGAGTTAAGAAAATCCTTGCAAACAGAAGTTCCTCTATAACTCCTAGTCCTAACCCAGAGGCCCTACTGTGTGTAGAGGAGGTGTGTGGGGGGGGAAATATTCCCAACAAATTAAGCCTGACCACACATCCCAGAAATCAAATGGAAAAGTAATGGTGGAAAGACAAGAAAGGCTTTTAATCAATATGGGCATTCAGATGGAGATCAAGTATCTCAGCCCTCCTTCTGAATCTGACAAGAGCTTTAGGTTTAGACAGAGCAAATAATTGGTACAAAGATGAGAGGGATGCAAAATTAAACAGTCCTGGTACAACTGTGGTCTAGTTGATCATCTTTAAAAACAAAGTCAATGGTGGCCCATTTTCAAGACAAGGCATTTTATCCTGAGTGAAAAATTACTAATAGCTTCCTTGCCTAGTGACATGAGGACATCAAAGCCTGTAGACAAACAGGACCAATTACAAGGGGCCCAATCAGCAAGGGGAAGAATGAATGTCAATAAAATGAGAAAATAGGTAGAAATTATGTACTGGCCAGAAAGCACATAACCAGATGAGCCTTCCTGCCACAAAAGAACAAAGGGAGGTAGAGACAGCCAAAAGTCGGTTTCTAAAATTCAGCCTCAACCCAATAGAAAGTAATGTAACTAAGGTGATACCTTGGAGAGAATGTAAATACCATAGAATGGGGCAGGAGGGAAATCCCCACACATGGGGTGTAAAATTGTTGGTTGTTCTCTTAAGAGAGCATGCCTGCCAACAGACAGATACTTGATCATGCAAGACCACCATTAAAGATTTTTTTGCTATATTTTTTGCTTTCAAGTCCATCCTTTGAGCTTGGACAGGTGAGTGGGTTTCTCATAATCATTATCTTAGTTCCAAGTTCTACAGGTTGGCCCAGGAGAAATCCTTATCACCTGAAGGGACAACCTGACTCCCAGCTGATTCTTTCTGCCTTCATTTCCATCATGGGGCAATTGCTCCCATGCAGACAGTGATCCCACGGTAGGGTGATCCGTCTGTGAGGCTCCACTATTCTTGGAATCTAAGGTGACTTCAGAAAATGCCTAGAGATTCTAGGCACCATTCCCAGGGCTCTGGGACAGGACAGTATAATAAAAACAGAGTGTTGACTTCACTGCAAATCTTGACAGACATTCCTTAAGTGACTGACGTGTCTATGTGCAGAGTTGAGCAGGAACTTGACCCAACATTTTTTTTTATTGTGAAAATACTGTACAGAGGGGTTACAATTACATGGGCAAGATAATGGGAACATTTCTTATCAAGCATTGTAGCCTCCTCCTTTGTTTCCCCTTCCCATCCCATCCTCCGCCCGCCTCCCCTCCACCCAACCCTCCTCCACTTACCCCACCAAAGTTGTAAAGTTTTCGACATAACGACTTGTACATCTCATTGTTGCAATAGGTCCACCTGATTGCTATTTAAATGATTTGTTTTTTCCCTTCCCCTCCAAAAATTATAACAACATCAAATACAGTGAAAGCAGGGGTTATACTGTGGGAGAGGGACATACTAAGCAACAAAGAAATAATCTTATAAATGTGTTAGAAACAATCGCATGAAAGAAAAAAACATTTAAGTACATATCTTAGGGTTCATTTCCCTAACATAAACTTATCTGACCTATTCTGCTTGACTCAGACATATACCAGTTATTGCAAATAAAGGAAACCATGGGATCTATGTTTCTTTGGGCCTGGCTTCCTTCACTTAACATAATTTTTCCAAGCCTTTCCATTTCCTAACAAATGGAGCAATGTCATTCTTTCTGATGGAGGCATAGAATTCCATTGTGTATATATACCATATTTTCTTGATCCATTCATCTACTGAGGGGCATCTGGGTTGGTTCCATATCTTAGCTATGGTAAATAATGCTGCAATAAACATAGTTGTGCTGGTAGCTTTAGTGTGGTGGTGTTTGTGAATATTTGGGTAAATGCCCAAAAGTGGGATTGCTGGGTCATAGGGGAGCTCTATGTGGAGTCTTTTGAGGAACTTCCATACTGCTTTCCAAAGTGGTTGAACAAGTTTACACTCCCACCAACCATGCAGTAAGGTTCTCTTCTGTCCACATCCCCTCCAGCATCTGTTGTTATTAGAGTTCTTGATTCTAGCCATTCTAACTGGGGTGAGGTGGTATCTCAATGTTGTTTTGATTTGCATTTCTTTTATGGCTAGGGAGGTTGAGCATTTCTTCTTGTGTCTACTGGCCATTCTTCTTTCCTTTCCAGAGAAGTTTCTCTTTAAGTCGTTAGCCCACTTATTTATTGAGCAGTTGTCTCTTTGAAGATTTGTCGTCGGGGGATTTAATTTTTTGAGTTCCAGGTATATTTTAGATATGAAACCCTTGTCTGTTGTATGGCTAGTGAAGATCTCCCAATCTGTGGGCTTTCTATTGATCTTACTAGCTATGTCCTTTGCCATGCAGAAGCTCTGCAATTTCATGCAATCCCATTTGTCCAACCTTTCTTTGATTTGTTGTGTTTCTGATTGACCCAACATTTTTTTTTGGGGGGGGGGTCCGGTCATGGGGCTTGAACTCTGGGCCTGGGCACTGTCCCTCAGCTCTTCAGCTCAAGGCTAGCGCTCTACCACTTGAGCCATAGCGCCACTTCCGGCTTTTTTCATTTTGCTTATGTGGTGCTGAGGAATTGAACCCAGGGCCTCAGGCATGCAAGGCAAGCGCTCTATCCCTGAGCCATCTTCCCAGCCCCATGACCCAACATTTTTTAAGATAAAGGAGACAGATAGGAAATGAAGGCAGAGCTGCTGAGATTTTATTCTGCTGTTAGTTACCCACTGGGCAATTATAGGCTTAAGATTAGACTCCATGCTCTTTAGCAAAAATCAGTTGCTGAGTGCCAGTTAAACCATCATGAAGGTGATTCCATATAAGGCTAAGGTGATTTACATATATAAAAGTTTGTCAGCTGCCCAACTGGCAGGGCTTTTGATTTTTATTTAGTACTAATTCCAATCATTGCTCCTACAAAGGGGGCCTCCCACCCATCGCTGGCTGCCCAGCTCAGTGGGAAGCCCAGGACAGGATTACAGCATGAGACCTGCAGGTAATTGGTGGGCTTCCTCCACACTATGCCCCTTCCTGCTCTGAGATCTGGAGTGAGCTACAACAGCTAGCTACCTGTCTTGATACTTTATCTGGAAAGAGGAATAATAATTGTCCCTACCTACATTATGGAAGTTAAAACAAGATGATGCATATATGAATAATAATTTTTTAAAAGCTGTAACAAGATAGGCGCCAGTGGCTCAGCCTGTAATCCTAGCTACTCAGAAGGCTGATATCTGAAGATTGAAGTTCAAAGCCAGCCCAGGCAGGAAAGTCCATGAGACTCTTATCTTTAATAAACTACTCAGAAAACCGGAAGTGGCGCTGTGGCTCAAGTGGCAGAGCACTAGCCTTGAGCTGAAGAGCTGAAGGACAGCTCCCAGACCCATAGTTCAAGCCCTACGGCCAACAAAAACAAAACAAAAAAAACTATAACAAGCTCTCCATAAATGGCAGAACTATGAATTTAAATACTTACATCTCATATCTCCTTTGGCCCAGCCCATGCTAGATCCTAAGAAGCAATCACAGAGAAGCACACACCCACAGTTCCCAGGCTGAATACGGCAATGTTAATCACTAACACACACACACACACACACACACACACACACCTAAAAACAAGACACACGTTCAACAACAGATTATTCAAATAAACTACAATTTAGTGGAATGCTTGCAAGCCGATTAAACATATGGGGCAGAGATTCTGGGATGGCCTAGAAAGCTCTTCATGACATAGAATTAAAGGGGGAGAGTATTTTACCACAGGGGGTAGGAGAAGAGAAAGAGCAGATAATAGCCAGTAATCTGAATTTTATTTTTTTAACCTACAATCTTATTTTTAAATGATAACATCACAATATCAGCAGTGATCAAGTTAGATAGATAAGGGAATATGACTATAATTTTCTTGTTTTTACTTAGGTTTCACTAATTCTGATAATAAACATACATTACATTTATATGATAAACACACACACACACACATACCACATTATCTTTTTGTGATATGAACTCTCCAAATAGGAAAATACAACTTTATCATTGAAAAGTGATATTTTTTTCAAAACATGCAAATGATCCCCAAATGATCCCTTCCCAGCTGGGTGAGGACCAGAGTGGAGACGGAATGGGCTCTGCTGGCCTGAGCCTGGCTAAAGTCCCAACAGACCCTGCTCTTGCTATCAGTGAATCTGTCAGCTCTCTTCATGTACCCCTTGTCCTGGAAAAAGGGGTTCATGATTTTAATATATTATGATACTACAATATACTATGAAAGCTCAAAGTCAGATTTTTATTTGTATATGAGAGAGAGAGAGAGATACACTGTAATAACATTTTTTCAAAAGCATAGAATGGAAATTGTCTGTGTAGAGATAAACCTCACCCTGTCCCTAGCTGTCCTATGTGCTATAGCATAGAGTTAGTTTGTTTGCGTAGTGGCCTCTGCCTGGCTTCCCTGCTCTAAGGATAAAGTCCTGTGCTGTCCTCAGGCCAGCAGCTGCTGCACCAGCCTGTTCCCACACTGCCCTGGTCAAGGCACAGTGAGTTGCTCCACAGCCCGGCTGCTCCTACCTGAGTGGTCTCTTACAAGTACTGACTAATGTTTCAAGACCCCAACATCCCTCCCAACTTGAGTTACACTTTGTTCTCTCAGATGTCTGTTTCACCACAAGCTGAGAAGCTGTGGACAAGGATTTTACTGTGGAATTCTCAGATCTGTTCCAGGACAACATCTTCCTCAACCAAACCTTTGTCAGCCTTCCCCACGTCTCCTCCCGCAGAGCTCTTCCCCACCAGGCCTCCATCTTTAGGCTTTGTCTTTACATTGTCCTTTTAAAAAAACAGAAACAAAAAAAACCCTGAAAATCCTGCTCAGTCAATGTAGTGAGATTTCCCCACTATTGGCATCTATCTAAATCCTTCTTCATCTCACTTTCCCGAGTTTCAACTGCTACTCACCCTGATCTACTTTCCTCAAGAATCCTGTCCTGTTGCGTCAGACACAATCTTCCAACTCCTCATGTTTCTTCTTAGTGATTTTCTATCTCTAACCTCCCAAGCTGTTTCTTGCCTATAAATCCCTACTTGTCTATGCTGCATTTGAAATGGACACCAGAGCTACAATGAGGTCTCCTTTCCCACTATTGTAATAGCCCCTGAGTGAAAACTGCTTTTATCTCCTTAGCTACTGCTCAACTCTGGTATTTCCTTAAATAGCTTCTGCCCTTCCTCCCAGGTTCCCCTAGCTCCTCAGTCTCCCCAGTTCCGTCACCCTCAGTCAAGCCCAGGGATTTCTACAACAACTCTTAAAGTGTCCCTCACCCCATCCTCTGTCACCAGCCTGGCTCTGAGCTCAAGTGTATGGACCCACAGCGGGATCAATCCCAGAGAGATCTTCCTTCCACACACATCTGACCTTGTACTTCTGAACATAACTCTCCTACCCCTGGCCCTGTCCTATTCCTCAACCCTGGCCTTTTCCCACTGATTGCTGTCAAGACAGCAGTTAACACGGAAGATTTTATTGAGGACTATTGCAATCCGGGGGCGGGGCAGGGGGGGTGGAGGGGGAAGAAAGTTCACTATAGAACTGGGCTCAGGTCTGAATGCAACAAGGATATGAGATGTATGGCCACAGAGCAGGAGCAGAGTGAAAGTCTGGATGGAAAATGACTAAGGAAGCATTAGGGGTGGGGCCTCTGGTTAAAACAACCAGACAGAAGAAGGCAGACCAGGGTGGGGGTAAGCAAACTTGGGAGGAGGGGAATTAGGAATTTTATCAGGAATTCAGTGTCGATTTTCACTACACTCGCTCAGCAGGACTCTTGTTATGATAGGGTGACATAAAGACAAAACTGAAAGCCAAAGGCCAAGGCCTAGAGAATGCAGAGAAGCAGGGACTGTCTCAGGGCCAAGTTGCTGCTTTGCACCCTGCCCATCACAAGGCTCAGGATCCACCCACCCATCAACTCCTGACCCGTTGCTGCCCACCTTAGGGTAACTGGGCTTCCCCTGACCCAGCCTAACATGGGTTTGTAGGCCCTGGCTAGCCACCCTCACACACCATGCAGGAGGGGCTGCCGTGAGCTTCCTAGGACAGGAACCATACTTTGTGCTACCCTCTACAGTGCCCAGCATATAGCAACCTCTCTGTTAACAACTGCAAATGGGAGCGTGAGAATGAGAGGAGAAAGCTTTTCCTCTCATCTTTGAGCATCTCCCATGGCCTCACTGGCATCAGCCTACCCAGCGCCTTCCTCACACGTCCAGAAGGGCCCAGTCCCAGCAGATGTGAAACGTGAGTCCACCAAAGGACCTTAGGAGTTCTCTCTGGCCATGTTCACCAGGACCTCAGACTCTGTGCATCCACTCCCTTCAATGCTCACTCACTTTGTCACTCCAGAAACCAAGTGCCAGTGAATGCACTAAATCCTGCAAAAAGAATCTTGGAAACATGAAGCAATGAGGTGACTGGATCAAGAGGAAACTTGCTTGCTGGCTCTGTCATCCAAAATAGTCTAGCTTGACATCAACAAAATCTGACTACTGGGCTGGGAAGGTGGCTCAGTGGTAGAGCGCTTGCCTTGTATGCATGAGGCCCTGGGTCCGATTCCTCACCACCACATAAGCAGACTAAAGCTGAAAGTGGCACTGTGGCTCAAGTGGTAGAGCACTAGCCTTTAGCTGAATTGCTGAGGGACAGCGCCCAGGCCCAGAGTTCAGCCCCCACAACTAACCAAAAAAAAAAAAAAAACCTGACTATGACATCTATAGTTTTAATCAAATCACTGATTAAAGAAAGGGTATAGATCTTTTTAACATATATAGATATATATTTATGGCTATATAGAGATAGATGTACATATACCATATATATATGCATACACGTAACATACATAACATTTATACAAGTTATATAAACATCTATATACTTAGTATATATTTACATAGAATGTATATGTAATACGAATGTATATGAATCATATATGGGTATATGAATATGTGTGTACACATAAAACTTAAAGGGCCAAGTGAAAAAGAGTCCAGTGGACAACTACTACAGATAGTTTGCAGATTCATGTCTTCTGGATTGGAAGTTTAACAATAGATGGCCCATCTTCTCCATTGGTTGCAAAAGTTATGAGATTATGTCAAACACTTTCCTGGAATTCATCCTACCTAGGACCTAGCTCCTTGATCTAACCAGTCTAGTCACTTTCTCAACAAAGAAAGTAAACCCTGAGGTCCCTTTGAGTGCCAAACACAAAGATAGTGCTGCACGGTAGTGAGGGATGTGAGTCTTGGAACCAAACCACCTGGGTTTCACCTTCGTCTTAGTTACAAATAGAGTGACTTCTGGCAGGTTATTGAGCTTCTCCATGCCTCTGAAATAGGAACACCAAGAATACAAATGTCATAGGTAGGCGCTGGTGAGAAGCAGCTGGCTTCCTACTTATAAAGGACTAGGAACAGAGGCTAAGCCTGCGGCATGTGTTTGCCCTTACATTGCAGTGGTACAATGGAGAGATATGCTGTTTTCTCTTGGGCAAGCTCTGACAGGTGGCTGGTACATGAAAACAGTCAACCGGGCTTCCCACTTCCCCTATTTTTCTAGAGGATCATGTTCAGTTCCAAACAAGAAGATCTGTACTGAAGTCCACGAAGGGGCCCAATCATCATCTTGCTTTCCCAGATATCTTGCCTCCAAGAGTCAGAATAGTAGGGGCTCATGGCACTGCTGTAGCTGCTACTCTGCAATTATGATTGTAGACACCACACGAAGATCTATGGACATGCTTTGAAATTGGCTTCCTTTAGTTTTAATTTTGTCTTGAGACAGAGTCTTGCTATAAAGCAAAGGCTGGCCCAGAACTCGCAGACCTCCTGACTCTGCCTCCCTAGTGCTGTGATTTCAGATGTGCATCACTTCTATATATTCGAACCGCCCAGGGAAACTTTCCAAGGTGAGATGTGTTCATTATAGTGGGCCTTGAATCATCACTGACACCTTGACTTCTAATTCTTCTAGGATGAAAGAATCCAATTGCCTATTTTCTTCCCTACAACGTCAATTCTGACTTAAAAGCAGATATAGATGGTTCAGTATTGACACCTACTGCTCTATTTCTACCTAAAAACCAGAATGACACTACTTAATCTCCATTCTCTTCACAGCACCATTTCTCTAGTGTAGGTCGCTCTTGTGTAGGTCCCTTCCTGTTCCCGTGGGATCACTCCCAGGGTCCTTAACCCTGGACAGCTCCATTGGTCTAGGCATTGGTCTAGAGCTTCCTGGGGCTGTCATCTGAGTGACCCAGCAGATCATCCAAGGAGGGGAGACAAAGTAGGTTCCTTTCCCATTTTATAGATAAGGAAACCGAGACCCAGAGATTCCAAAGTCCCATCCAAAGAACAGGACTAAGCCTTTCCAGGCCCATGCCTGGGTTGTGAACATAACGTCCCTTTCCCAATCATTCCCCCAAGCTATTAACTCTCTTTCACTAAACACCCAGAACTGAATCTTTTTTTTTTTTTTTTTTGGTAAAAATCCAATTTAGTCTTTCTACATCAACTTCTTTATCAGTGCTTGCGAGAAAACCACTGTATTGCTCTGCTCAGAATCTCTTCCATCCAAATGCATTTGAGGAAAGGCCCATCATTCTTAGCTCAGAGAAGAAGTAATCTGTGGCAGGCTGTAAAAGGGCTGGAACCTGGCAGGTCTCAAAAGCAAAGCCATTCATCGTCCCAGATGGGAAGCAAGAGCTCTATCCTTTCCAGACGGGCTGATTAATCAATAGAATCCAAAATGACAGCAGCCCCTGGCAGTTCTGCTGTCTCTAAACCCAGGATATGCCTGGCTGGGAGGCTGAAGAGGGACCCTACCCTATTCACATATCCTGCCACCATACAATCTATGACAGGTGCTGAAGACCAGCACGGTGCATGGCTGTCCCCATGGCCTCTGCACCCAGACTGGCAGGAGAAGCAGGCCTGGGGAATCAGGTGCTAGCTCAAACTGCATGGCTGGCTAGGCCACCAAGCCCTTGTACCAGATACTCTAACTCAGCCCACTGCTACTCTGCCTCCTTCATCAAGAAAGCCATTAAGAACAACGTAAGGCTGATTGCTTCCATTTCGTCCACCTACAGACCTGGCTAAGAGTAAGCTTGAAAATCACTCCTGGGCTTTCTTCAACTCCTGAGTCATGTTTCCATTGTTAAAATTAGAATGGTCTCCTGGCAGACTTGCTCCAAAACTATATGATGTCAACCAACTTGAGTCCTATTCCCATTCAACATTTTTAGGCATGGTGGTGTGCCTCACCCCAGGTGGGTTTTCAGAGATGCACATCTCATTCTAGCTTCATAGATCCCCAGTAAGATGGGAAACCCACTACCTCATTGTGAATGGGGCAGAACAAAAGGGACTGGGTGAGAACAGAGCTTGTCCAAAGCCACATCTAAGGAAGTACATGGCCATGTTGAGCCTTACCCACCTTCTTTCCTCATGCTCTAGCCTTGAGGCCCTTGGAGGTGACCTACCCAGCTCTGAGGTCACTTAAGGATGTGACCTTCAGTCAACAGAAGTATGTTTGCTGACAGTAAGTCTAAGCCAGGACCTCAAGGGGGCCCTGCGTGAGTGACCATTGGTTAAAATGGCCTTCAGATCAAGTGGGACAGGTAGTGATGGCTTCCCAGATGGGCCCCATGCACACCAGGCCCTGAAGTCTGTTGTCATGTACAGCCATATCTGAATAACCCCATATTGGTTCCTCAAAGCCCTGCTCCTGCTCTATACTTATCAGTTCTTTCCTTCCATAGGACTTTTCACATTGTCGACCTGATGTCCTTCTGGGTCATCCCAGAGGTCACCTGCTATGAGTGACCTTCCCCTCTCTCTGTATACCTATGGCCCTCACATGTGCCGCTCTCAAGGGGGCATTCCACACCTGCATCTCCTACTTCACTTTCATTCACTGCATATCAGGCAGCATCCAAACCTGTCCTTGGAAGAGGAGGCCATTATTATCACGCCCATTGTAAGGACAAGAATATGGGGCACAGGAAGTGCAGTGCCTTGCCAGAAATGAACACACTAATAGAAGTCTTTGCTATGGTCACTTGCCCACCTTGTCCTGTGATCTCCCCAAGGATGGGAATCATATCCAAGTCATGTTTGTGTGTTCAGGACCTAGTATGAAGCATGTGTTCTGTGTTTGTTTTCCTGAATGGAGCTCAATGTCACTTCTCTGTGTGTCTATCAGACTGTCCATGTCCTACAACATGGACATTGGTCCACCCAATTCTCTGGGATGTTCTGAGCACCTGTCCCTACCACATTTCCCAGTCTTTCCTAGATGTTTAGGCAAATGAAGTAGGAAGTATTTTCTCATCCCTGATGCTGGCACCATCTCCAAGGCTTGGCAGATGGACCTCTGGAACAGCCATGATGGACAACTCCCTGGTCTGGCAGATCCCTTGAACTCACTGAGAAAGGAGGACATAGACCCCCAAGTATATCTATCAATGGGGACTTTGGGCTTGGGGTCAGAAATATAGTTTTTCTACTCACCCTGGATTTGTCATGCTGAGCTCCAGTTTCCCTAGCTAATGCAAGTATCTAGTCCTGTGGCTTAATGGCTGAAGCAGCAGCAACAATGTGCAGAGCTGAAGTTCCTAGTGCTTTTAACTGCATCATTCCATGACAAGCAAATGGGGTCCTGTCCCTTGACTGGTCATAGAAGAAATGGGCAGGGCAGTCTAGGCTTCCTCTTGACAACACCTGGCCCACCAGGGCCCCTTTGAGTGGTCCATACTGATGGACTAGGGAGTTTTCCTCACCTACACACCTAAAGGTATCCTCTAAGCTAAGCCCAGGGCCCACTCTGGTTCAGTAGAACTCTTGCTATGGTAGCAACGTAGGCCTGGGGAATCTCTTGCAGCCAAGATGAGGCCCTGACTCTTGAGGAGGTCAATCTTTGGACACAGGCCTCCTTCTCCAGGGCCCCTCACTTGGGGATGGCTGGTGTCCAATCAGAAATGGAAGGCTTTGTGTTTCCACACTGAGCACTTGCAGTCAGCACTGATATACACAGGCACCATTCCTGGGGTACTGTCTTGCCAGGCAGGATTTGCGGCTCCAGCAGCAGCCACCATCCTCTCATCAATCTTGCTGTCCCATCCCACACCCTGGCCACACAGCAAGCCAGGGTCTTGTGCAGTGCTGTGTCACACTGTAGACATAGCCTAAGGACTTCACACACCTATCCCTCCCTGAGGACCCCAGACATGGTGTGTCCTGTTCCTCCATACCCCACAGCTGTGAGGAAGGCCTTCTGGAATGTCATGAGAGAATAGAGGCAGACCAAAGCCCTGGCCTTGATCCGGTGACACCCTCCTCCCAGGACCTAGCTTTGCATTTGTGCCATAATGTGTTAAGTCTTGAAACCATAGCTTACCCACTACTCTCAGAAGCTCATTCTGCAACTTCTCACCCCAAAACAGAAGTACAGCCCATCCCAGCTGAGTAGCCCACCCCCGATCTCTGCTGAGCACCCGCTGGGTATCAGGCCCATACGCTGTATCTCATTTAGTCCTCCAAACAAGTTAGCGTGCCTGTTGTCAGACATTTCTCGGGTGGGGTGAGAGGCTGGAGGCCATGGTATGGGTAAGACTAAGCATCACTTCCAGGCCTTTAGCTCAGACCCAGGCTCTTCCACTACACCTTGCTGTTCTTGAAGGCACATCTGACAGCATCAACATTGGGCCCTGAGCACAGAAGGAGCTCAGAGGGACCTGTCACTTTGCCTCCCACATGGTAGAGCCACAGGGCTGGAGTTGAAGCATCAAGGGCAAAGCCAAGCTGATGACCTAAAAGCACATGGTCCATAGGAGGGCATCCCTTTATCTTCTGAGCTGGCACCTGGTATCCTAAAACGTTTCAAGCCAGGCCTATCATTTTTATAGTCCCTGGTCCCAGACTTGGAGGTCTCTACCAAATACTTTACATCCATTGTGGGAATCAAAGCTCTTTATGGAAAATAAAATAAAATAAAACAAAAACTTTGCATTCACCCAGCTGCTCCCTCCTGGACTGCCATGACTGTATAATAATCCCAACCTGTATAATTTCATAGCGGCTGCACCAGGCTTTGCCCCAGTTACCAAACTCAGGAGTATGTGCCCATCCCATGACTGAGGGCTAGATCTCAACCAGTGCTGGCCTGGACCAAATTGCTGGTTTCTAGAAGACAGCCTCCTTAACTCTCATGCTACCACATACCTGCTCCTGGTCCCTTGTTCTCAAATCTGGCTATGGATCAGCATGGGCCTGATGCCTGCTGGCTGCTAAAGACATCTGGCAGGTGACAAGAGGATGTGTCATCTGCCTCTTGCTCAAGATGCTTCTGTAGGGAAGCCTGTTAGGGTCTCAAGACCTCAGTTCCCCGTGCCACAACTTCCAGAGTGTTAAAATCTAATACTGGGCCCTCCTTTATTGAGAGGCTAAGTAAATCATTCACGTGATGGGCCTCTCTTTGTCTTTATAAAGATGCTATTGGAAATATCCAGTGATCCTGAGAGAACAACCCAGAATTAATTACTCTTTGTGTATAGTTTCAGGCATCTCTTATATCTGTACTCTTTCATAACTTTTTAAGCCCTTTTACATTAATCAATCTCTTTCTCCCTAACTCTTTTCCCTCTTTTCTCTCTCTTCCTCTCAGAAAGCTCTACAAGAATTCAACAAAGAACTAGGGAAGGCCTTATTGCTCCCCTTCTATGAATGATAAAACTAAGGTGCAGAGGAGTCCAATGCTTAGTTCAAGGTCATTGACTATAGCGTATGTCCTGCCCAGACCTCTGTCCACTGAATCGCCTACCTCTAACTAACAGATTCGTCTCTAAATCCTGAAGGGAAGTAGTCCTCCACAGCCAGGGTGCTAGAACATTCTTGCACCTTCAAACCCAGGGCTCAATTAGAGCACTCCATTCCTCACAGATGCCTGTCACATCTTCCCATGGAGGTTCTAGTTGTGATTTTATCCCAAAGTGTTGTTCTTACAATGTGTTTTTAGTGCTACTCATGCTAAACAAGTCTGTAGGTGCCTAGGCAGAAATCTTCCTTCACACACAAGTGTCCCTGAGCACCTGCAGGCTCCATGCTGGGTGCTGGCATCCAGCAGGTGTAAATCACATGAATTTCTTGTCCTTATGGAATGGGCCAGCTCGAAGCCAGGTGAGGTGGCTGACAATAACCAGCGGTGACAGAAGAGAGCTGCAATGACTTCACTAGGGACAAAAGCCCAGTCCTGAGGATTCACTACTAAACTCTCAGGGCACCTTGAGTCTTCCCAGAGATGAATGGGGCTTAAACACAATCCTTAACCTAGAAAATCCATCCGATGAAGCTCAAACTTGGATCACTGAATTGACCTCAAATGTACAATCCTTACTGAAATGAGAAGCAAGGCCTGGGTTTTCTTCATATACATAAAATGGCAATTCTAAAATTCTAGATGCCTAGTCCACGTGGGCCCATGTGCTTGATGCTTTACATAAATGATCCTTGCTACCCTCACAATAACTCTGAGATAGAGTTTAATCCCCACTTCACAGATGAGGAAACTGGGGCTCAGATACTATGGAGTACACACATGCAAAGACTGACTAACTCCAAAAACCTTGGCACACTGCCCAAGTCTTTCCCCATAACCTATAAAAAAGCAAACCATTACAAACACCTAGATCCCACCACAGGAAGCCTTTAGTCTTCATTCATTCTACAGTATTAACGGAGCACCTGCTCTGCACTAGAAGGTGATCTGGACTGGATATGATGAGGAGCCAAAACCCACCAGTCCTTGCTTGCTCAGAGCTCACAGTCCCTTGGAGGAACAAGGAGAGACCAGCATTGATTTAAAAGCCTAATAAATGTTGAATTGCAATTGTGACAAGTAGTGGAAGGAAAAGCTCAAAGTTCTTAGAGAAAACATGACATGGGCTCTTTCTTGTGGAAAGAGGACAGAGAAAGCACACTTGAGCTAGTACCAAAGGATGGAGAAAGCTGGCAAACTGCAAGTTGCCAGTTGTTCATGCCTGTGATCCTAGCTACTTAGGAGGCTGTCATCTGAGGATCTCAGTTCAAAGCCAGCCCAGCCAGAAAAATCCCCTTGAAATTCTTATCTCCAATTAACCACTCAAAAACCAGAAGTGGCACTGTGGCTCAAAGAGGTAGGGTCTCAAATTGGTAGAGTGCTAGCCCTGAGCAAAAGAACTCAGGGACAGCACTCAGGACCTGAGTTCAAGCCCCATGATGACAAGGAAGGAAGGAAGGAAATCAGTGAAAATGTCCAGACGAGGAACACTTTGTACAAAGTCCATGTTAGGGGAGGAGCAGCTCAACCAAGAGGCAGAAAGGACTACGTGGCTGAGCCCAGAGGAAGAAGGGGACAGTGCCAGCCATGTCTGTCAGTGGATAAGACCCCAGAAGCTTCCAAGGCCGTGGGTATTGTTCCCAATCTCAGAACAATGGTACATCATGAGCAGAGAGGGTCCCTGTGCAGGGTAACATCCCTGAGACGCAGACAACACATAGAATCAGCTGCCATACTGCCCCAGACCCACCCAAGCCAGCTCACTTCTCCACATGAGAATGACTCACACCTTCTAGGGCTCAGCGCTTTCTAATGTACCTGCACAGGAGCCATAACATGTCCAGACGTTAGCTTAACCATTGCTTAGCCAGGTTACTCCAGAATACACAGAGGAGGCCCATTGCTGCCCTAGAGATGATCTAACAGGAGATGCACACCAATGCAAACACGGATGCCCAAGTAAACACAACAGAAGGCGACAAGTTCCACAAGTGACAAGTTCTGTAGGTGTTAGAGGTGTATGTGAGCCAGGTATGTGGACATATTCCAAGTGAGAAGCTCCTGCCTACCTGCCAGGCTGAGTGTGCAGCATTGTAGGTAGGCTGGGAAATGGAAGAGGGTGGGGCTGAATGAGAGGGAGCAGTGAACAGGTGAAAGTCACGTGGGAAAACAATGTATCAACTCCTGACAAACCTTGCCCTGGCTCTTGAGAGCCTAAGACCCTGTGTGACGCTGGGTGACACTGGCTCATGCCACTCCACTTGGCTGGCAGTAATGTTCACTAAGTCACTTGCCCTTTCTCAGCCTCCTTTGAAAACATGGATCTCACTAAACTGTAGCAAAAATGACATGAAAGAATCACATGCAGCACTTGATGTGGGCATGACAGGTGGCAAATGCCAGCCCAAGGAGAGTCAGTCCTGCTCAATGCTCGCTCCCTTCATTGACCTACTTGCAACTAAGTCATCCTTGTGTCCCTTGCTTAGGACAATGGCATCAGCAGCTCTCTACAGATTTCCCAATATTTCCACAATTCCCAAAGACTGACAGGGAGGGGCTGTTTGACCCCTGTGGAGGCTAGAGTAACAGCTGAATTGGTTGTTCCTCTCATCAAAGTCAGGGCACTCTTTTAGCTGGGCCAATGGAGGCATTATTGTGGGCTCTGGTTGGATGCCCCAGAGTAAGCAGCCAGGTCCCTGTGTGCCAGTTAAATCCCTGCCACAATTCTAGGCATTTTCAGAAACGCATCCCTGAATGGGTAGTTCTCAAAACAAAGCGATTTGGATAATACAGTGATGATTATTATAAGTATGGCTGTTGCTTTCAAAAATCTGTTTCCTCTGAGCAAAGTCAAGTGGATCATGAACAGTGTGAAAATATCATTTTCTCTGTGGCCCCTCCTGACCCTGTACCACGAGAGCAGCAATAATGCCTCACTCCATAAAGTCCTTCCTGGGCTAGATTCTCTCAGAACATTGACTGATGAGGTCCTTGCCAAATGGCAGGAGAAGAGGTCAGCTTCCGCCAGCCGCCGTGGGCACTGATGAAGACAGATGAGTCCGTTTACTCCGTACCATGGATGTACCACTAATTTTCTAGATGACAATGACACTTCATCCTTCCAGCCACATAGAGTACCGAGGGAGACCAGGAAAGTGGAAAATTGGCAAAAGATTTCCCCAAGTCAGTCCAGGAAGGCATCACAATGTCCAGGCCTCCCATGCAAGGAAGGATTTTCAAATTCAAATTCCATCTCCTAGCCCACTCACTCTTACTTTAATCATTACTCTAACAAATTTGGCTATCTGATTTGGGATCCACACTTGTTCAGTCACCAGCGGAGATATGCAGGGTGGGGAGCAGGAAGCAGTGCTCACTATGAGGTTGAGCTCTTCCAGTTCCTGAGTCAGTAGAGACCGTGGAAGAGATGAAGAGAGAGTGCTTCCAGGCCTGGAGTAGGGAGCCTGGAAGAAGTCTTGCTCTTCAGGAGTACCAGGGGACCTTTTTATTCACACTGCCCACATCTGCCACTACACTACCTGACTCACAGATGGCTTGGCTTCATTCCTATACTAGGACCAAAGCCCAGCCTCACCCCCTCAAGCTCTCATGGCCTCTGGAAATGGGAGTAGGATATGGGAACCTGGCTCCTAAGTTTTCTATTAGCACACTGCTCCAATAAACCGGCATCCTCAAGTCAGAATACCTCGCATGTTCTGGAGAGTATTTCTTCTCTGGGTTTCTGCTGTTCCTCAGAAGATGCTAAACCTATTTGTCAGGAAAGAGAAGTCTGACATCAGCTTTGTACATAACCATCTATTAGAAGATCCAACCAGGAGTTGATGGCTTGTGCCTGTAATCCTAGCTACTCTAGAAGCTGAGATCAGATGATTGTGGTTCAAAGCCAGCCTTAGCAAGAAAGTCTGTGACACTTTTTATCTCCAATTAACCAATTAAAAGCCATAAGTGGAGCTATGGCTCAAGTGGTTGAGCACTAACCTTGAGCAAAAATACTAAGGGACAGCACCCATGCACTGACACATAGCTTAAAAAAATAGCCGGGCACTGATGGTTTGTGCCTGTAATTCCAGCTACTCAGGAGACTGAGATCCATGCTAGCCTGGGCAAGAAAGTCCATGAGACTCTTATCTTTAATTAACCACCAGAAAACCAGAAGTAGAGCTGTGCTGAAAGTGGTAAAGCACTAGTCTTGAGCACAGAAAGCTCCGGACAGTGCCCAGGCCCTGAGTTCAAGCCCTACAACAGAAAGGAAGGAAAGAAGGAAGGAAGGAGGAAGGAAGGGAGGGAGGAAGGAAGGAAGGGAGGGAGGGAGGAAGGAAGGGAGGGAGGGAGGAAGGGAGGAAGGATCCAACAAGTATCTTTTCCTCTTTTACACCTGCATACTATCAAATAAGAACTTCAAAGGATGAATAAAGAACTGACAGAAAGTTCACCCCACGTGACTTGGCACACAAAGCAATTCTTCCATTTGTATCAACTACACCCATTAGTTCAATCCTCTTACAACTGGAGAGCTAGAATCGAGGCTTTTAGATCTGTTTGTCTGATAAATATCTATGGAGCTCCTGCTCTGTGCCTGGCCCTAACAGACATATCCGTGCCTGTGCTCCTGATGCTGAGGATAGACAGAGCACCTCTATCTGATCTGCAGGTCATAGAGAACGGCAAGGACTTCCCCCACAGTCTCAACAACTCGCTGCACCAGGGCTTTCCGCAGAGTTTCTGACTTCCTGCAGGGTCCCCTCTCTCACATCTTTAGCCTGGCACACCTGTTCCTCCCTTAGACAACCAGGTACAGAGAGGAAGGTGCCTCACCAGCCTGGCTGGTTGTTACATAACCACAGAGGAGAAGAAGAAAAAAAAAAACAAAATAGCAGATGTAATGCAGCTGCTCTTTGGGCAAACTATGCCAGTTCGTTTTCTCACCTTCCTAGAACCAAAATAAATAACAAAAAAAGAAGTGCGACATAAGAATTCCCTTACATCTCTCTCCTAGACAACATGGAGAATGGCCAAGCAGGTGCCTGATGGGGGAAGGCCCTTCTAGCCTGCCTGTACTGACGCTGTCCTGGATGAATCATATCACATTTACTTGTGTCTGTCTTTATTACCTGGTGGACAGGGAGCTCCTCAAAGGCCAGGCTGCCTCTCGTCCTCACACAGGATGTGGTAGAAGTTCTCTCCATCAGTATGTGTGTGGGCTCAGGGCCCTGCAGCAGGATAGGCAGTGTCCAGGGCAGCCATGTAGGGGTTGGGCTCCCTTGTCTTTAAGGATAGAATTAACAAGAGTAGGTACAGTTGGCTAGAATGGCTTTCTGCTTGGGACATCTCCCCTGGATAGATTCTAGAGCTGCTCTCAGGCCTAACAGGAGACCCCCCCCCTTCCATAGGCAGGCTTTGCTGCAGAGCTCTTGGTCAGTCTAGATAAGACTTCCAAGAGCTGTCCCTTAGTGTGAAATTCCTCCAGCCCTAGCCTACTATCCCCATCCCCTCCATTCACAAGTATCAGAAGGTCAGCATGGTCTGGGGATCTCTCCCTACCTATTACTTCATCTTTCACAAACATCATCCCTAAGCTTTCTGACATCTGGTAATATTGCCATCTTCTTCCTAAAAGACACAAAGTGACAAGTATCCATAACATCCCCTTGTCCTCTATTTCCTGCCACCTTGGAAGCTAGGTGACTACTTGTGGCCAGTGAAATAAAAGCAAAGATGACATGTATCTCTTCCAAGTAAAATGGCTAAAATCCAACGTGCCTTCCCATGCAATCCTCCCTAATCACACCATCTTGAAGAGAAACCTAAAGGTGAGAGAGTAACCAAACAAAAGCAGCTTCCTATGTTGCAGTATCCCTATGTTGCCAACTGCAGAGCCCCCAGGAGGGCCTCAAAACATACACAGGACTTGGTGTAAGCCAATACAAATTTCATGTGTTAGGCAACAGAGAGAGATAGATGTTTGTTAAAGCAGCAAAGCCCAGTCCACCCTAACCACAGGCCTGTATCCTGTATACTTGCTAACCACCTCTGTCTGCACTACTGTCTCAGACTTCCAGCTTGCTGATTTTCCCAAGATCTCAGGTCTCTATGCAGATGCCACTGTTTCTCTCTGCTCATAAGAAAGTAGGGAAGGCCAAACACACAAAGAACCCCATTAAAGACAAATCCCCCCCAAAATCTCTACTCAATACGAGTACTAATCAGGCCCTTAGTGAGTTAATTCCACCCACTCCCCTCTCTCATCTCCTTTTCAAAGGTATTTAGGGACAGAGATATGGTACCTGTCCAGGGCTGAGGAAATGGTGGGAGCTAGGATGGCCATGGCATTGCCTTTATTTGGAGCAACTCAGGAGTTGGTGTTGGTGAGAACTAAAGAAGACACCAACAACTTGGGAGCCAATTTCATTCTGCCATAGGGAAGATTAAGATACTACCAAGGAGGTGGTCCAGGCAAACCATTCCATGAGATGCTAACTCACAAAGTACATGGATTCCCTGTGGTTCCCTTTAGGAAGCATTCATGCATACCCACCCCATGCCCAGTTCTGCTGGGCCCCACCAATAAGCCTGACCCTACCACCAAAAACCTAGAGCCTTGCAAAGGAGAAGAGATCCATGTGGCTATGACAGGAGAGAGCAGGAGAGCCCAGAGGGGAGACACACCAAGACCTCAGCATTTACGTCCTCTATCTCTGCCACGCAATGCCCAACACAAGATGACCAATAATACTGCCTTATATTGACATTACATTCAGAGCTCTTCCATTCATTCTATCTCCTGTTCATGCCAACCCTTTGTGGTCCCCGTCACAAGCCTCACATTGCACAAAAATAACAATGGTAAATACACGGTACTTAAAAACTGTTATGTTGGAATGAAGAGTAGCAAATACTTTCCATTACTCACTGCATACCAAGCATTGATAAGGCTGTTAGTACACCAGTCCCATTTTATAGATGGAAAAATGAGCAAACTGGCATGCCCAAGGTCACCAAGCAGGTAAATGGTACTGACATAGAGACCCTGGCCCTGAGGCTGGGTTCACTCTCAGAGACAAGCTGAACTTATACTGAGGCCTGGAGGTATTGCAGGAGCAAAGGGAAGTCACCAGGCATCTTATTCCATGCTGGTGCTGCTTCTCCCAGCTAGTACCTGCCTGATGGCCCTGTTGGGCCTCAGTGCTGCCCCTTCTGCAGCTCCACTCAGGCCCCAGCATCTTTTCCTACAGCCACTTAGTACAATGGCTTCTTAGCTTCTCAGTCTCCAGCCTCTACCTTCCTATCAGCCTCCATCCCATTGTGCTCAAGTTCAGAACCCTCCCAAGGCTCTCATAGCTCAAGCTTCTTGACACATATTCAAGGCCACTCACCTTCAGCCTCAGGCTCCACAAACCCTGAACTCAGGTAAAAAGCACATCAAACACACCCTATACCTTGCAGCCTCCACCCTTCGATCTTGAGAACCCTTCCCAGGGGGAATTGTCAGGATCCAATTCCCATAGCTATTGCCTTTCTATGTCTACATTGTCTTTACCCTTCCAGACCTATCTTGACTTCACTCCCCCAGGAGCCTCTGTCTAAATGTCCTGGTACCTCTCTTCTCTTTCTCCAGTCTACTATTTCCCAAATGCCTACTGTTGTCAACATGACCAGGCCCATCTGGCATCCATACCCCCTTGAAGACATCATCTGTCTCCACTCTGCATTCATGTGTTTGAGTGGGGCTGACCTAACTCCCTCTAACCTCACAACAGCTGGAATATACATGCTAGCACATGTCCCCATCCTAGCTCATCAATGTCATGTGAGTGATGGTGATTGGCTGGGAATGAACACGTGACCCACTTCAAGCCAATGAGATCTGAGTCTTGACTTCTGCTGAAACAGTTGGGAAAGAAACCTCTCTCCCTACTCGAGTTTCTAAGCTGGGAGTGTACAAACCTTTAGCTGTGGAGGCCATCTGTGCCACCACACGTGGACAGCTTGCTCCAGAGTGAAGCTGACAAGAAATCAGAGCCAAGATGCAGAGAGGGAGATATTTTTAAAGATCTTATTTGAGTCTCTGGGTTGAGCCATGCCCAAACACAGCACATTCCAGGCTTGTTCGGTGATATGAACCTGAATAACCTGGATTTCTGCAACAAGAGTTCTAAGCACTATACTTCCTAAGGGCTGGATGCTAGGTGGTGCAGCTACAGCCACAAAGAAGATGTGAGTCTGATTCTAAGATATAGCGCACATGTGCTATCTTTTTATTTTTAATAACAGCTGTGTTGATATAATTCACATACTCTTCTAGGATGTATGAACCCATGGTTTTTTTAGTACATTCACAGAATTATGCAACCATCTCCACTCTCATTTTCTATCCTGAACTGAAAATGATGAGTACATTCTTGCTCTGGTTTTTATTCACTGCTTGTCTCTCTTAAGTCAGGGCTGTGGTTTACACCTTTCTGCAGCACTGTAGCTCCTGCAGGTGCACAGCAAACACCTGAAGAGCTGTGCTCATCCCTCCCTCCCCCCAAAAAAGCAGCTCAGCCTCAGCCTCCAGTTGTCTGAATCTCTTCTAAAGCATAACGGATAAGAGAATAGACACGTGGTGTTGGAGTAATAGGCATGTGTGTCAATCACTGGGTTTTCTATGGTAGAGTCCCACATCAGGATGGTCTGTACTTCTTTGGAATCCTGAACTTTTTCTTTAGTCTACCACAGAATAGTCTAAAAGAAAAACAAGTGGAACATAAATCCAACAGCTTAGGAGTGACTAAACATGTACATACCCAGGTAATAGAATAGTATACAGCCACTAAAAATCTTCTTTACAAAAAGGATTTGAGAACATAATACCCAGGATATATTGTTAACTCAATGAAATAAAGTATAAAAATGTGCTTGGCATAAAATTCAACTCATGATATAGTAAACACCACCAACTGTTGGGAAATTATCCTAATTATGAGATGCAATTATTTTTGCATAGGTAGATTATGGGAAATTACTTTCTTCATGCTCTTCTATAATTGTCAATTTTACTGAAATTAACAATTGAATTGGAACTCCAACATTATTTTTTAATTTTTTTTTTTTTTTTTGTCAGTTGTAGGGCTTGAACTCTGGGCCTGCGTGATGTCCCTCAGCCCTTCAGCTCAACGCTAGCACTCTACCTCTTGAGCCACAGCGCCACTTCTGGCTTTTTCTGCTTATGTGGTGCTGAGGAATCGACCCCAGGGCCTCATGCATGCAAGACAAGCACTCTACCACCTTCCCAGCCACCTCCAACATTACTTTTAAACTCATTCTTTGGTTATTATTTTATATTACTGATTACCAAAGAATGAGAAACAGCCACATAGAAAACATTTCTGACTTCTATAAAACTTTTATTTTTTGAGGAATCCTCTTCCAGATGCTTTTAAGTCAAACACATAAGTTATGTAATCCACCAAGTTTACCTTTTTACCTGGACTGATTTTACTAAGCTTCTGGGAAGCTTAGAGTTTAAAAAAAAAAAAAAGTAAATACAAAGCCATGCCTGTAATCCTAACTACTCAGGAAGCTGAGATTTAAGGGTCATGATTCGAAGCCAGCCCGGGGAAGAAAAGACCCCATGAGACTCTTATCTCCAAATAACCACTCAAAAATCAGAAGTGACACTGTGGCTCAAGTGGTAGAGCGCTAGCCTTGAGCACAAAGAGGCTCAGGGACAGTGCCCAGGCCCTGAGTTCAAGCCCTACAACTGACAGGAAAAAAAAGTTGATACATAAAATAACTGACCAGACACCAGTGGTTCATGCCTGTAATCTTAGCTATTTAGGAGGCTGAGATCTGAGGATCATGGTTTGAAACTAGCCCAAGCAGCAAGTCCATGAGACTCTTACCTCTAATAAACTACTCAGAAAAAAAGCCAGAAGTGGCCAGGTGGCTCAAATGGCAGAATGATAGCCTTGAGCAAAAAGAAACTCAGGAACAGTGCCCAAGCATTGAATACAAGCCCCAGGACCAAAACAAAACAATAATTATTTTTGCTTTGATATGCTGATTTCCCTGCTTTCATAAAGTTTCTGATGCTTTCCTTTATAATGTCCGTGTCTGGCTTGTGTTTTCAATTGATGCAAATCATCCTTGGGAAAATTAGACAAGTATTTGCTCAAGTGATTTGTGTGATACCAGGAAAGCAGAGGTTCTGACAGATGGATGATCAATTGCCATACTTCATTTTTACAAACACGTGGCAATGAGTTCTTTGAAAGTTTGGTTGGTTTTCTAATCATAGTAAAGGTTTCAACCTAGAAAAATACATGTGGGAGGCCCTTTTATTGAGCCAGTCCATCCCCAGTGACCAGGTGACCCCATTCCTTACTAAATCTCCATCTTCTTGCAGGCTGTGTAGACCCAGATCTATTCTAGTTCCGCATTCCCACTGGCTATTGAAGCTACTGAATAAAAACAAACAGCAACAAAGCCAGCAAAAATCTGCTCACCACATCCATCCTGCATTCAAGTCCTCAGACAATAAGTGACATGGCTGGCAAGTGATTAGGCAGCATATACAATCCACAAACACAGACCCTCTGAATAAGCCAGAATAAACCCACACATTCTCCAACAAGCCACAAACACCCTTTGGGTGGCCCTGAATTGTGCTGCAAATTACCCAGACTGATCCTCTGGCCAAAAAGAAACAAAAAAAAAAAAAGCGGGGGGGGGGGGGGGGGG